>NW_025893674.1:9844-32478 GCF_002878395.1 Capsicum annuum | reverse complement strand
AAATATTAAGGGTTGCAATGCCTCATATCTACAAATGCAGGAAGCAACATTTCTGTATAGGTTTGATAATAAAATCATGGTAAAAATTTATCATCCTGTATCCCTCGGAGATGCACTTCTTTGTCCAGGTATTTCAGTTTTTAATTGCTAGGCGATACATTTCTTAAATTGAACCCTCACTCCTAGAAGACGTACCTTTTAGTCGAGTCATTCCCCTTGATTTCTATAAGACATACCTTTTAGTCGAGTTATTCCCCTTGATTCCTATAAGACGTACCTTTAAGTCGAGTTATTTCCCTTTATTCCTATAAGACCTACCTTTTAGTTGAGTTATTCCCCTTGATTCCTATAAGATGTGCCTTTTAGTCGAGTTATTCCCCTTTATTCCTATAAGACCTGCCTTTTAGTCGAGTTATGCCCCTTGATTCCTATAAGACGCGTCTTTTAGTCGAGTCATTCCCCTTGATTCCTATAAGACGTGCCTTTTAGTCAAGTCATTCCCCTTAATTCCTATAAAATGTGCATTTTACTTGAGTCATTCTCCTTGATTCCTTTAAGATGTGCCTTTTAGTCGAGTCATTCCCCTTGATTCCAATAAGACGTACCTTTTAGTCGAGTCATTCCCCTTGATTCCTATAAGATGTACCTTTTAGTTGAGTCATTCTCCTTGATTCCTATAAGACGTACCTTTCAGTTGAATCATTCCCCTTAATTCCTATAAGAAGTACCCTTTAGTTGAGTCATTCCCCTTGATCCTATAAATGTACCTTTGAGTCGAGTCATTCCCTTTGATTCCTATCAGATGTACCTTTTAATCGAGTCATTCCCCTTGATTTCTATAAGACGTACCTTTCAGTTGAGTTATTCCCCTTGATTCCTATAAGACATACCTTTTAGTCGAGTAATTCCCCTTGATTCCTATAATACATACCCTTTAGTCGAGTCATTCCCCTTGATTCCTATAAGACGTGCCCTTTAGTCGAGTCATTCCCCTTGATTCATATAATTGTACCCTTTAGTCGAGTCATTCCCCTTGATTCCTATAAGATGTACCTTTTAGTCAAGTCATTCCCCTTAATTCCTATAAGATGTATTTTTTAGTCGAGTCATTTCCCTTGATTCCTATAAGATTTACCTTTTAGTCAAGTCATTCCCCTTTATTCCTAGAAGATGTACTTCCTAGTTGAGTCAGTCCCTTTGATGTCTAGAAGATATACTTCCTAGTAGAGTCATTATCTTTATCCCTAGAAGATGTACTTCCTAGCCGAGTCATTCCCCTTGATTCCTAGAAAATGTACTTTCTAGTCGAGTCATTCCCTTTGACTCCTAGAAAATGCACTTTCTATTCGAATCATTCCAATTAACCCATAGAAGATGCATTTCTTTGTTTGGGTTTTTCAAGCAGTTATGATGTGACTGTCACAAAGTTCTCTGATGTTAAACTGGGGCAAAAAATTTAATTCCTATTTTTGGAACTTTACTTTTCTGGCAAAATGGAATCTCTCTTTATAATAACCTTTGTTTGGGATAATTTTCTTTCTAGTTTTGATGTGATTTCAGGAGCCCACCCAAAGAACAGGGCAGATAAATGGAAAGTCAAGCAACAAGGTAAAGAAGTTGAAAGTCAAGCAACAAGGTGAAGAAGTTGAAAGTCAAGCAACAAGGTGAAGAAATTGAAAGTTAACAAATTGAAAAATAGCAAATCAGGAGCCCACCTAGAGAACAGGGCGGATAAACTGAAAGCCAAGCAATAAGTTGAAAAAATTGCAAGTCAGGAGCCCGCCTGAAGAATAAGGTGATGAAACTCAAGTCAAGAGTCCAAAAGAAACTGCATAGATATGATTTTTGTAATTTTATTTATCTTTTTAACTCATAATTTTCATTTTTGATGTAATAACAGTCGCAAATCGAAACCTCGACAGGCCTCACTCGACTCTCCAACTCGGTAGAGTCCCTCTGCTTCCAACCCTTTGAGATACCTGTGACTTAATTCTCTCATAACTTGGGTAGGTAGGATGTCTTAAGTTAAGACCCAGTTGCTCTTCTTCCTTCTGTTTCTTTTCTTGAATAATGATCAGGTCAAAATTTGGTCTCATCATCTACTTTTTTATATGAAAACACTTTGTGTTTACACCCGAAAAGGGGCATGATGTAGACACCTAATTTTGTCCCTCCAAAAAATCCAATTTATCCATTTTTTGTCTCACCTTACCACGTACCCCCAGCTATCCTACACTTTTCCTACGAGGAAACAAATTGAATCCCTAATATTCCCTTATTCTAACAAATCTTATCTCAACTAACTCACACCCCTCACCCAACCCCCTACCCCTGTTGACACCCAATTTTGACCTCCCGATATCACTTTTAGGCTACTATTTTTATCAAAATTATTTAATTTTAATTATCAATAATTTTACATATTATCTTATATTAAATACATACTAACGTGTCGCATTCATAATTTAGAAAAATATATAAATTATTTTTTAGCATTTAGTATCATTTTTTATAATTTTTAAGACTCAAATACGATATTTTATATAATTATTAAATTATTTTTTCACTTAATTATGCACATCCATATTTTTTCCGAATACATTGTCTAGTTTTCACCTTATGTGGAGGTTGGTACAACGATATAGAGAGAGAAAGAAGGATCTGCACTTGGTGTTTATCGACTTGGAAAAGGCGTATGACAAGGTTCCTAGGGAGGTTTTGTGGAGATGCTTGGAGGCGAGAGGGATACTAGTGGCATACATCCATTTGATTAAGGACATGTATGAGGGGGAGAAGACTCAGGTAAGGACGGTGGGAAGGGATTCCGGGCACTTTTCAGTCTTGACATGGCTGCACCAGGGATCGAATCTTAGCCCGTTCCTATTTGCCTTGGTGATGGATGTGTTAACGTAAAATATACAAGGGGAGGTTCCTTGGTGTATGCTCTTTGTGGATGATGTAGTTTTGATTGATGAGTCGTGCCGAGGTGTTAAAGATAAGTTGGAGGTTTGGAGACAGACCCTGGAATCTAAAGGATTTAGGTTGAGTAGGACCAAGACGGAGTACTTAGAGTGCAAGTTTAGTGACTTAAGGGAAGAGGACAATGTGGTGGTGCAGTTGGAGTCGCAGGCGGTTTGTAGGAGGGACAGTTTTAAGTATCTTGGGTCTATGATCCAGGGGAATGGAGAGATTGATGAGGATGTCTCCCATCGTATTAGGGCAGGTTGGATGAAATGGAGGCTTGCCTCGGGGATTTTATATGATAAGAAGGTGCCTCTTAAGCTTAAAGGTAAATTCTATAGAGCTGCAGTCCGGTCGGCCATGTTATATGGGGCGTGTTGGACTATTAAGAATTCTCACGTCCAAAAGTTGAAGGTTGCAGAAATGAGAATATTGCGTTGGATGTGTGGATTTACGAAGGTAGACAGGGTCAGGAATGACTATTAGGGAGAAGGTGGGAGTGGTTTTGGTGGAGGATAAGTTGCGGGAAGTGAGGTTGAGATGGTTTGGCCACGTGTTGAGAAGGGGCATGGATGCCACAGTCCGTAGATGTGAGAGGTTAGCCTTTGAGGGTTTCAAGTGGGGAAGGGGTAGACCAAAAATGTACTGGCGAGGAGTGATTCAATGTGACATGGAACAGTTACAGCTTACTGAGGACATGACCCTAGATAGGAAGGTTTGGAGGAAGAGTATTAAACTAGAAGGCTAAGGTGGGTGGTCGAGTCGTAGTCCGTAGTTAGGAGGTTTAAGGATAGCTTGGTTGGGAGTTCCAGTTATGGGAGAGGGGGTCCTTGGGTTGTTAATTATACTGTTTTTTTTTTGTGAATGTTGGTTGTTTTGTTACCTTAGCATATTGCTTGCCTTTTGGTTAATTATACTTTATTTTTATGGATGTTGGTTCTTTTTTCTTTATCATGTTGCATGACTGTTGGTCTACGGTCTTTTGTCTTGAGCCGGGGATCTATCGGAAACAGCCTCTCTACTCCTTCGGGGGTAGTGGTATGGACTGCATACATTTTACCCTCCCCAGACCCTACTATGTGGGAATATACTGGGTTTGTTGTTGTTGTTGTTGTTGTACATCGTCTAGTTTTCCATTATTTAATATTCTTATTATTTATTATTATTTCTTATTATTTATTATTGTTATTATTATTATTATTATTATTATTATAATTATTATTATTATCTACTACTACAATTTAAATAACAGCCTAATCAAAGTCACTTTGCCTAATTTATTTACCTTTTAGCCTAATTTTTATTCAAACCACTACAATTGTAGCCCATTTTATTACCATCATAGCCAATATGAGGTCCAATTTAATATCTTCCATGTTTAAATTTCAGCCGTCAATCCAAAACGAATCCGACGGCTGAGATCAAAACTTTCTTTCCTTTCCTTTTATACACTCAAATGGGAAACCCTAACCCTAATCCCCTCATCTCTCATCCTCCTCCCTCTAGATCTCTCATTCTTGCTAAAACAAAAGGCAACTATGACTGCCACCGCGAGCCACAGTCACAGCCCCACCGTAGAACGACCTTCTCGTCGTCCCGTCATCACCATATCATCCTCTAGCGAAAACAGGTGTGCCACCTCCCTCCCCCTTCATCTCCGGTGCCACTAAGGACAAAAACAATGATGAAAGCCCACTCCAAGCCCCCACCTCTTCTCTGCTTCGCGAACACCCGTCGAACTGTAACACCCCAAGATCCCATCCCAGGATGGCACACGGTGCTTAAGGCCACACACGACCTCAAGCTAACCCTCTAAGCCTGTCTTCACTTCTATAACTCACTATGACAATAACGACGCTTTAATAAGGAAGAATAATCATGTCATGAACATACTGGAATACAAAGAAATACTGTCCTGTATAATCAAAATACTGCAATTCTATACATACTGGTACTGTAGTCAGACAAAGCCTCTACTACATAAGACTGAGGAGCCATTGGGATAGGTCCTCAACTGACTCGCACTGAACTGAAAGGAAATAACCATCTACCAACATGACAAAATCAAGGACCTAGGTCCTCGAAACATGAGAACTCAGCAACTGCAGAAATGTTGATGAAGGTACTCAAAGATCACCGTCGCTGCTGAGACTGAGCACTGAAACCTACATCACGAGGGATTATAGAACACAGAAAAGTATGTGAATCAGTACTTGGGAATGTACTGAGTATGAGGGGGTGCGTGCAATATTTAAAAAAAATCATAAATATATAAGAAAATCATGCATGCTAACAATAATGACTCTCTTCGCTTGAATTAATTGAAACATAATTTCCATAAATTATCAATAATAACACATCATAAATTTCATAAATCATTGGACTCAACTCAAACTCTTTGACGCATGACTTAGAGTGACTCGGTAACTCAAGAAACTACTATTATGGACTTGGGAGTTTATTTTAACCGACATAAACCATGTGAGCCGCATGGAGTCCAACATTTTTCCCACATTAGGTAGAGCTGTTCTGTCCTTGCCATCAGAGTAGAACCTTAACTTTAGTGATCACTGTCTTGGCCTTTGTCCCTTAATCTTAATCCTACGGTGGCATGTAGTTCTGGAGAAATACCACATTTTTCACTCGGTGCTAAATACTACTCCAAGACTTAAGCTCAGAACACGTTAGGAAATCCACCTTAATCAACTTAAGGGTCTATCATAGAGAACAAATCATAAATATCTCATTTGCAAATCATAAACAACTTGTGGATTCCTAACTCAACTCAAACTTAAAGCAATATTTCTCAACCTCAAATGTACTTGCTCATTAAATCATATCAAATATCAGAACTTCAGGAAAATATCAAAGAGCCCGTTCTTGACTCTCAAGCTTAAATATCAATGTATATTCAATAATCAAACTTCTCATAGAAAAAGCTTAAATCATGACACCTATCTTAAATCACTTAGAAATCATGAATTCATTGTAACGATATACAACTCATGGTGTAAGTTCTCAATTTAAGAAATAAAATGATAAAATAATCATGTATATCAAACTTGAACAACTCAAATATCATAAAATCATTAATAAAGTAATTTGGGTGTAAACGTACTTTGCAATTTCATGTAAATAAATAATAAAAATTAAATCTTTGGGCACAAGAATGAAGGGAGTGTTCTTGTTCAAACCTCACATACCTTGGATTACAAATTTAAGATGAAGAGACTTGTTTTTGATTCCTTCTTACAATCTTGAATTACGGTTCTTGAAGCCTTTGACTGGAGAGCTTTATTCTTGAACCACGTTGAAACTCTAAGGAAGATTCTTGAATTTTTTGGAAGAAGATTGGATTTTGGGTTAGAGAGAAACCGTAGCTTCTAGATATTTATTGGAAGAGAAATGAGAGAAAATAAGGTTTTCTCATCTTCTTGGATATATATATACAAGATCAAAATGGGCGAAAAAGAACAAAATTTCCTTTTAAAAAGAGTTGAAACTTGCTGATCGGGGTCTGTGACAGTCGAACTGACGGTCCGTCAGAGCAACTGATGGTCCACCGATTGTCCGTCACTCGAGTGCCAAAACTGGGACATTCTACCTAAATGTGATGGTTGAAGTGACGAACCGTTAGAAAATTGACGGTCACCAGATCGTCCGTCACTCGGGGGTGAAAAATGAGACATTCTGCCTCGACTTAACAGTCCTCTTGACGGTCCATCAAATTTTTTACGGCCCACCATTTTGTCCATCGCACGATGACAAGAAAAATGGGTTAATGCCTTGGCTTTACGGGACAACTGACGTTCCACCAAGGACTTCGCGGTCCTTCAGATCTACCGTCAGGCCTGGGCAATTCCGATATCGCTTAGTAAAACGGCCATAACTTTCTCATCCGATGTCGTATTTCGATGAAATTGGTATCTATGGAAAGCTTATTCAATTCTATACATAAAAAGAAGTATAAATTAGAGAAATAAAACACAATATAAAGATCAATCACTTTGGAATCCACCCCTATCAATTCAAAAGATAGATTTAGGCTTAAGAAATGATTGGGGTACTACACAAACACCGCCTCCGGCCCTCTCCACCGCCAACCAGTCATGCAACCGATGAAATCAATTGGAAAAATCCCTCCACCATCGCCACTATTCCGGTTAAAATTCCTAGGAAACAACATATTTTTTTGTGACAAAGGTTTGATTTCGCGTTTTCAAGTTCTCAATCTTCTTTAACCTATTTTCTTTTCTTGTGTTCTATTGTTTGATTTTATGATTGTTATTCAAGATCCCTATGATTTTTGACTGGTTTGATCTATTAAACCTTAATTTACATGCTTGTTTGTTTTAGGGCAAATTGCCTAAATCATTTTATGACTTTTGATTCAGTTCGTTTACTTATGTGTTTGTGCCCGTCCCTAGACTAGTATACATGAAAAATCCCTAATTTCATGACTTGAGTTGTGAATTTTGTACAATTTTGAAGTTTGTTGTAAATTGCAATTGTCAATCAATTTGGTTCTCTAAGATGAATTTGAGTCTCGTATTCCTCCCGCCCCTTTTAAATTTGGAAAGACAAACATTATATGTTTTAAATATGTCAAATTGAGCTGCTCGAATCCTTGTGATTCTCTCCTCTCACTAATTTTGCTCTAATACATATAGCAAATCCCATTTTTATTCTATTTTTAGAGTTCTCTTTCTACTTAATTTGGACAGATTTTACTTTTCTATTTATGACAATATTTACCTGTTTAATTACTCCAGATTGATCCCAATTGATTGAGGGTGTAACTAATTTTCTTGTTTTCTTTTAATAGTCCTATTAACGAGATTTTCTCCTCCTAATTAATTTGACCAAGGTAATTAAGGACTTGATATTTCATTAATTGATATTTAATTATTTTTTTCCTTTTAACAAGTATTTACCTCCCACTATATAAAGGGCCTTCTTTCTCTTATTTTGAAAACATAATTTTCCACTAAGACTCCTACAGAAAAGCCTCAAGCAAAAAGAAATAATTTTCATTGTTACTTTCGTGCTTACTATTAGATCATTAATATTGATTTCTCTGCGGCAATTTGCACTTGGATTCTTTATTGCTTGGTTTTTCTTATTACTGTATTTTGTCATCATCAATTGGTAAGGCCCTATCAATTAATTTTATTCTCTGTGTGATAATTGTGGTATTGCTGTGAAAGTCAGTAGACAACATGACCCCTATAAGTTGAGTTAGTTAGCCCTTGCATGCCTTCTTGTCTATATATCGCTTGTTTCTTGATTGAAATCATGTGTTGTTATCCATGTTCTCCATTCTGTGGATGTATGGGTGCTTTATTTGTATCTAACAGGTGTCATGATATTTGTAGAAAGCGGGTAGGGGGCTTCGCACTCTCAATTCTAGTTTTATTTTTATTCTTTACTAAATTGGTTTGTAATATTATTGTAAAGATACTATTTTTATTGATGTAATAATAATTTTCGGGGATTGCTTCGGGGGTCAGGGACATACGTGCTATATGAATGGTATAGATAGGCACAACTTAGGATTATATTTTTTACATGCTACGTGAATCACTTAGGCACACAAATTAGGATTTATAAATGTATGAATTGTTTAGACACTTAAACTACGGTTTGTTAATTACTTTTGATCTAATTAAAATCGACATACCATATTAATCGACGCCGAGCATATTAATTTGACATTAGGCATGTTGACGTATTTCTTCATGTTAAGCATATTGATTTGAACCTAAGCATGCAAATACCTTTTAACATATCCATTGAATTAAGACATGATAATATTTTTGATACGTTAACTTATTACATTAATTTTCGCATGTTAAGCACAACTTATTTAGTATGTCTTTACATGTTTAGGCATGTCGACACAGTTTTAGGCATATTAAAACAAATTTGAGCATGTTAACTTTAAAGTTTCAGCATGTCCAACATCTAGTTTAGCAAATTAAATTAGTTTCCAGCATGGGTTAAATCAAGTTTTCGCATGTCTAAATCAATTTTAGATTAATTTCTAGCATGATTAAATAATTTTTCTGAGCATCTAAATAAATTTTAGCACTTAGACTGAATTCCAGCTTGTTTAAAATGCTAGTTCCCTACTTTTATAGCATGTTAAAATATTAGATTTTAGGCATTCGTGGCATGTTTTCAGCATATCAACATGAAATATTGTGCCTTAATGTTATTCTTAGCTTAATGTTATTCTTAGCATGTTTAACTAATTTTTTAGCATGATTAATTAATTTTTTCAGCATGTTGACTTCCAGCATGCTAAAATACTAGTAATTCTCTACATTTTCTACGTGTTAATTTGTTCTCCGCATTTAAGTGCATTCCTAACATGTTAACAAATCCTTTAATATTTTACTAGTTTCTTGTATTCTCATTATAGTTTATAACACTTAATTCACAAGCACACTTTTTGACACATATACCACACTTTTGACATCCCTCATGAACACACATTATATTATTGCATACACTAATCACAGTTATCTTTTATCAACACTTGATTGAATATTTAGACATCATGGCTATAGGTTAATAACATAATATATAATTATTTATCTTCGCATGTTATCACATTAGTTAACGTTAATTAATCAAGAGGCTAACTTTGGATTATTACGTGCTACTTGTTGTCCAATATGTTCGCGCTACGAGTCCTAGGCAACAATTTTCGTTTAGTCTAGAACACAAATCCAAAATAGCAAAGTCCAATTCCTCTTGGACAATAGTTGGGATGATAAGTATTACTAAAAACGTTAATCTTGTCCTTGTCATAGAACGCCCTTAGACTTGACATCCAGCCTAGGTGGGGTGGGACAGATAGTCATTCGTAAATGATGATCCCAACAAATATTAACGGCGAGGTTCATGAAATTATTACTTGTCTAATATTTCGGCCTTTAGGTCGGATGATGATTAACAAATTGGGTTTCTGATCAGAATAAAATCTAAATATTTTTTTTGTTTGATTTGGACGATTTCTTTTTAGTCTTTTTATTCACTTTACATGTTTATTTGGGGTAGTTGGTTTATTAAATGAGCAGTCCCCTTTATCATGAATTATCTTGCCTTCTTTCTCCTTGCTTGTCTTATTTACATGTTTTATTTAGCTTTATCACCTAGATAATCGATAATTAGAATTAACAAATGACATGTGTTTGCTTATTAATTATTTTATCGCTTAGCTAAATATTAAATTAATGATAAAATAAGAGACTTTATTTGATCACATAGAATCCCCACGTAAAGTACGAATTCGTCCGAAAACTACCTTTGTGGACCTCGAAAGGTGCCTAACACCTTCCTTTTGAGGTAACTTGAACCGTTACCCGAACTCTGGTAAATTAAGACAAAATAATAAAATAGATTTGTAGTAGCCTAGACCGATGCCCTAATGCACCTTAATACGTTAGGTGGCGACTCTCACACCCATTTAAACGCATCCCAAAAAGAGTTTGTCACGTCGAATTCCGCTTTCCGCAAGGAAAATGAGGCACGATAGAATGGCGATTCTGCTGCGGATCTTAGGTTCTAACCATTACGAGTTTGTGTTTTATTTGAGATTTTATTATGTGTCTAAATTTTATTTTTTATTGTGATTTTTCATGATTGTCGTTTGTTTTGACACGTTGATTTATTTTTCCACTTGTCCACCATTCTCCTTCCCCTTTTATGTGTTTTCATATTTGTTCATGCCTATCATTTCCCCTTTTATCCCTTTTATTGGCTATATGTTTTGATATTTATTTGTTTTTATGTTGCTAAGCATGTTATTATATTTTCTATGTACTACGTGTTACTGCCTTTTATAACTGGCATTCAGCTCATACTTTCCTTCACTTGGAAACTTCTTTTGTTTTCTTTTATGAATGGTTGCATGAATACACGGACGTTCTGTCCTAAAACACCCTTCAGGAAATGCCTTGTAGATCGGTTGATCAACGGTGTGTTGACATCCACAAGCTTTCCCACACTCGAGTTGTCCACTCGGGGGAACCATGTCCTAAACTCACTCTTGTCATTTAGGTCATGGCTACATATTTTCTTCGCTGAGGAATATGTGTCCCATTAAATGTAGGATGCCTTGGCATTCTTGGCGTGTTGAATGTTAGCCTCATTCAATGTCCAAAAAGGCTCACGACCACAAAACAACTCACAATTATTTGCTTTGTGTTGCATTTCTATGTATGTATTGATATCTCGTTTATCTTGTTGTTTTCATTCTTACCTTAGTCACTCCTTACATTTAGTGTTCCTCACTTTAAAGCTCGTTACTCTTAAAAATCTTGTCATGTTAGGACGTTATAATACACTCTTAGGGTCTATGCAAAACTTCCTTTCAATTACCCCTCTGACTTATCCATTAGTACGTTAATTCCCCCTAGGTCCAACTCTCGCTTTGATAAAGAGCTTCAGTCTCATTCATAATCTCTTAGTGAAACTTATCATTTTAGGATATCCTTTTCCTAATGCATCTAACTTTACATACTATTGTCGTACCATGATTATCGGACATTAATATCATTACATTCGTGTCGTACTTTAGCTTTCACAATCTCGAAGTTACATAGAGCTCAAAATGAGCATAACTCATTATTTTCAAATAAGTAGAATATTCATTCTAGACTCCCGTGCATACTCTTTGTTTCTAATTATAAGTCCTTTCTTCTAAGGTTGACTAAAGTTGAACATCAGAAATGGCCAGTCAAGCAATGTTTATCGATCTTTTCAATAATGACGATGAGCATGAGAATTTGGAATTGCTTCAAAACAAAGTTATTTCGAACATCAGAAGGATAGAAGGGAAAATAGAGAAAATTAGGGGGATAATGACTGATCTCTGAGGTTCAGTTGAAATGCCACCAGATTTTCCAAAGCCACTATCCAAAGCTAACGTTATTGCTCCCACATACACTATGTCATCTCCTATATCGATGACCTCACCCATGACTGATTGTGGGGCACAAGTGTCTTCAAGTCGGTATTTATTTGCACTTCTGAAAGCTGGGTTGACAACCATGGGCCAAGAGAAGGAAATGAAGGGACGAATTTCTAAGCATAAGGAGGGGTCATCTAAGTCATTCAAATCTAAAGAAGAAGACAAGGATAGAATTGAGTACTTGAACTTTCCATTACATGATGGGTCAGGAAACCCTTATTCCCATTTGGAGGATACCTTGATGAACTAGCAGTTATAGGACAAAGCGATGGTCTCAAGAAGAAGATCTTCATCAGCTCACTTACTTGTCCTGCGTTGATATGGTACGCTGAAAAAGATTGTAGCAAGTGGATCTCTTGGGAAGATTTGGAAATTGACTTTATTAGGCAATTCGACAACAAGCTTAAGAGAAAGCCCATAGTAGAGACTAATTTTGTTGAGTCACAGTTCAGAGACAAAGGAACGAAGATCATCAATAGGACATCAAAACCTACAAAGTTTGAAGTAATCATACCCCAACCTCAACTAATATGGTACCAAGCTCCAGAAATTGTGCCATCATCCAATTACGTCCAAGTCTATTTTCCTCAATCCTTCACAAAACCTCCTCCACAAACTATTTGATACCCACCTCCATTTATTTCTCCAATATCAAACTACCTTCCAATGTCTTACCAAAAACCACCAACAAATCAACAATCCACCAAACATCAACGTGAGCTCCAGAAAAATCCACCAAAATAATATACTCCTTTGGGAGAATCCATAGAACAGTTGTTTGAATGACTCAAGGAGGCAGGCAACATCACACCCATTGCTGCCGTACCTTGTGATCCTAAGTCTCGATGCTATCATCCTGACTAAATTTTCACCTATCACTCTGGGATGAGAGGACATCCTACTAAGGCGTGCTTTGTTTTGAAGAACATGATCCAAAAGTTGATCGACACCAAAATGATAAACGTGATGGGGACAATTTCTGAAGCTGATTGATTTCTCAAGATTGACTGGCACTTGTTGATGTTGGTGTAGAAGATCATATTGATTCTCTACTCCAGACTTCTAAACATTCAAAATTCCTTTAAATTTCATAATTTGCAGTTTCTTTTATGTTTTCCTCCTTATGTAATATGAACTACGATCGACCTGATTCCCCTATGGATACGTATGAACTCATTTAATGAGTTTGGTCTCACCATTATAAAACTTTCTTTTCCCCTGCTTTGACATTTTTCTGTACGGAGTTGGATGAATCAACAATATGATGTGAATCAACAAATCTGATGTTCAACAAAAGTTGACCTTACTCATTTCTTATTTTTCTTGCCTTCTTTACAACTACAATCGCAAATTCGACATCACGTTCTATCACTATCCTACTTCGTGCGTTAGGAGCTCAAATCTGTATGCCTAGAACTCTTATTAAGGCTTAGCCTTCCTCCTAGAATGACTTTTGCTTTGTATTTATTATGTGTTGAAATTATGCACTAAGTGGTAATTTTTACCTTACTTATTTTATTTTAATGTTGTCTTGCATTTGAATATCGAACTCGAGTGACAATCTGCAACATGACAAATATGCTCAATATCTGAAAAGACTATATCCCTCCTTCTCATCGCCCAAGACAAAACGTTGTGCCTCTTTATCCTTACCATACCCTCATGAACTACGTTTGACCTGACCTCCATTTGGATTCATAGGTAGCCCACTTTGGGTCCGGTCTTAATCTTTAAAAAAACATTTTCTTTCCCTTCTTTTCAACTACACTTCCAAAATGTCAGGCTAATAAGCCCAACTCCTGAGCATATTAAGGGCATATTATGGCTACGATATTCAAATGTAGGACAACCATTTATCTTGAACTAATGTTTTCTTTGAGTGGTACAGGAACATAAGGGTCTGTCCATTATGAAACATTTTATTTGTTACAAAATAACATGTTTATTCTTTCCCTATATGTCACCAATACCTTACTAACTTGACTCTTTTTATTTTTTCATTATTTATTTTCTCCCATACGCCAAGGATTGATTCATGCATTCTCTTGCCCATTACACCAACTGAAGAAGGGATTGGTCTCCTTTTCTTAAGGCTCAGTCACCAAGACAAAAATATGGGTGATAACAATGATACTAGAAATGAGCATGGTGAGTTGATCGTACAAATAGAACAAAGAATTCTTCAACTACAAGGGGAATTGTCACAAGCCCGTAACTTGTCTATTTTACCCCTTGCTTTGAATGCTCCTCTCAAACCACAAGTTGAGGGTAACAGTATTGTCAAATCTAATGCTACATTCACAAGCCACCCCTTACCACCACTTTCTATTTCACAATCCCCAAACAATTCAAGCCACATATACACGCTACCTAAACATAACTCACATCCACATTCTTGTCCACTGCAATGTCACGCATATCTAGCTCTACTAAATTATCAAACAACATCATATGCCCATAATACACCACCAACGTTTGCCATAAATATTTCTCATCCAAATAGCCATACTTTAGACCCAAGTTACGTCAAAACGACCCCATTTACCCACCATCAATATAAATCCAAACCTACGGCAAAAGTTGTCCTTATGCAATCCCTAGTTGAAAGATTGGAACAACTTGAAGGCAATAAGAGGTTGAACGGGCTAAGTTACGAAGATTTGTGCATATACCTTGATGTTGAACTACTGGAGGGGTACAAACCTCCTAGATTTGAATTGTACAATGGGACTGGAGATCTAAAAGTCCACTTGAAATTATACTGTGAAAAGTTGGCAGGAGTCGCTAAAAATGAGAGATTAAGGGTTGATGGCAACATTACTCCAATTCCTGCAATTGTAATGAATACATACATGAAATGGATTGATCATTCGAAAATTTATGCTTACCATTCAGGGATGACAGGCCACGCCATAGAGGAATGTCGTTCTTTAAAGGACAAAATTCAAGCATTGATTGATACCAAGAAGATAAATGTGACGAGGCCATATCTCGATGTTGATTAAGCATTGGCATCTATCTGACGTTAAGAAAGTGGCATCACGTCGCTCATTCCAGGATCTCAAGAACTTGAGGTTCTATAACCTTTACATATTCTTGGAAAATATGAATTTTTCTTATGTAATTTGAACTACGATCGACCTGATTCCTGTTTAAAAGGGATACGTAGGCGCTCCTGTGGAGTTCGGTCTTATCATAATTAAATTTTCATATTTTCCTGAAGCATGTAACTGAGACAGAATTTTTGAAAGGAATTAAAAAATTTTATGATTCTACAAGTTCAAGATGAATGGGACATATAACTGGAGCAGATTTTCGGAGAGGGTCTCAAAAATTCTATTAAGAAGCATTTCAACAAATTCAAGGCTAGCAAGATTGAGACCATGAACTGGGGCAGAAATTTTGTAGGAATCCTAAAAAATTTCATCAAGGATGACATCTCAAGAAAGCGATATAAATCAATGAATTGGGGACCTGAATAAAGGAACCAACAGATACACAAATCAATCTTTCCCCTTTTTAAAAAACTAATAATTTTTCTTTGAGTGCAGGAATAAACTGATGAGTACAAATCTTGAGTATGCTATACACCATCAGAAAACATAAGGTTAAGTAATCTCGTTCTACATTCTGAGCGGGTTAAGCACTGCCTTCTTTCGAGAAACTAACTAAGGCTAACCATTTTCTTTGAAAGTTAGTTGGGTTAAGCACTACCCTCTCTCGAGAAATCATCCAAACTAAGCATTGTTTCGGAAACTCAATGGAGTTAAGCACTACTCTATCTAAAACTCTCTAAGTCTAACCACTGTCCTTGGAAAGTCAAGTGGGTTAAGCACTACGCCCTTTCGAGAAAACTGACTAAGGCTAAGCATTGTCCTTGAAAGTTAGTTGGGTTAAGCACTACCCGCTCTCGAGAAATCATCCAAACTAAGCATTGTTTTGGAAACTTGATGGAGTTAAGCACTAATCTATCTAAAACTCTCTAAGGCTAAGCACTGTCCTTGAAAAGTCAAGTGGGTTAAGAACTACCCTATTTCGAGAATTTGACTAAAGCTAGGCATTGCCCTTGAAAGTTAGTTGGGTTAAGTGCTACCCTCTCAAGAAATAGTCCAAACTAAGCATTATTTAGGAAATTCAATAGAGTTAAGCAAGACTCCATCAAGAAACTACCTAAGCATAACCTATTCAAATCTATATGAACAAAGCATTGCCTTCTTGTGACAAGATATGCCTTCTTGTTTCCTTTTGTTATGGTTATTTTCACTACATTATTTAATCTTCTATACATACATGTATATTTGTCCTAACCATTTTTTTCCAGTTGAGCTAAAATGGCATAACCTCTGATGGATATTTGTATTTTCAAACTCAAGTTGTTCACTTGAGAACCAGTTTCAAACCCACTCTAGACACCGAGGATAGAACGAAACCAAAATCCTATTTTAGGTATGAGCCTAGGATGACCAAATACCCCAGCGGGGTATTGGGCCCATTAGAAAACTTGCCCTATCTCTATTGACCCCGAGTCAATCACAGATAGATCATACTTATGTGTTGGAGAAATATATGCTTGTCTAAATTCAATCCATTATCCTGTGGGGGTCGATGGAAAGAAGAAAATCGAGGATCGAAGAAGGTCAACACAGAGTAATTTTATTCAAACTAATCATTTTTTGTGGATGCAGGGATTGATACACAAAAATGAGGGTCTCTTTCAAAAATCTCCAAGCAAAGTGGGAGCCACAATAGAGCATTAATACCCAAGAACGGTATTTTTGGGCAGCACTAAAAATAGATTTAATGCCCATTTATTAAGGACCTTTTGATTTGTCCATCTCATTTCTTGAGATCGTAGGCGACACACAAAAGCTCTTTGTATTCTTTACACATATCGTATTTAGAAGTTTCCTAAAAATAGTCGCTAGTAAAAGTGACTTTGTGTCTACTAATCGTCTACCTTGAGTACAGGTACATGTAGAAAGCAGGACGCTGGCAAATGAAGTCAGGTAAAATTATGCATCATAGAAGCAAGGCATTGCCTCAAGAACTATTGCATATCATTGCCCCAAGGGCCATTACATATCATAGCCACAAGGCATTGCCTAAAAAGCTATTGGATATCATTGCCCCAAGGGCCATTACACATCATAGACTCAAGGCATTGCCTCAAGAGCTATTGCATATCATTGCCCCAAGGGCCATTACGCATAATAGCCGCAAAGCATTGCCTCAAGATCTATTGCATATCATTTCCCCAAGGTCGTTACACATCATAGTTGCAAGTCATTGCCTCAAGAGCTATTGCATATCATTGTCCCAAGGGCCGTTACACATCACAGCCATAAAGCATTGCCTCAAGAGCTATTGTATATCATTGCCCCAAGGGCCATTAAACATCATAGCCACAAGGCATTGCCTCAAGAGCTATTATATATCACTGCCCCAAGGGCCGTTACACATCATAGCCGCAAGGCATTGCCTCAAGAGCTATTGCATATCATTGCCCCAGGGGCCATTACATATCATAGCTGTAAGGCATTGCCTCAAGAGCTATTTCATATCATTGCCCCAACGGCCATTACACATCATAGCCGCAAGGCATTTCCTCAAGAGCTATTGTATATTATTACCCCAAGGGCCATTACATATCATAGCCGCAAAGAATTGGCTCAAGAGCTATTGCATATCATTGCCCCAAAGGTCATTACATATCATAGCCACAAGGCACTTTCTCAAGAGCTATTGCATATCATTACCCCAAGGGCCATTACATATCATAGCCGCAAGGCATTGCCTCAAGAGCTATTGCATATTATTGCCCCAGGGGCATTTACATATCATTGCCGCAAGGCGTTGCCCCAAGGGCTATTACATATCATTGCTGCAAAACATTGCCCCAAGGGCATTTACATATCATTGCCATAAAGGCCATCTCATACCATCGCCCCAGAAGGCATTCAATATCTGTTGACGCGCCAGACAGAAATACTGGTGTCGAAGATATCATCATCATTTAATATCTGTTGATACGCTAGACAGAAATAATGGCATCGAGGATATCTCATTATTTTATGAATCATCATCTGAATACATTGAGAGCACGATTTGAAGGGATGCCTTTAAGTCGCTATCTAAGGATAAATAATATATACGGTTTCCTAGCAATTGACAATTTGAGGGTCATTTATAAGTCATATTATTTGAAATATGATAGTGTGCAAGATCATCTATGAGTTGATAGTCTATTGGTCATCCGTAAGCCATAACAACATCCTAAATGGATAGTGTGCAAGATCGCCCAAAAGTTGATAGTTCAAAGGTTATCCGTAAGTCGCAACTAAATCCTTACCGGAGAATATGCAAGATTATCAAATTGATATGTCCAAGGGTTTTCTATAAGACACGTCATATCCAAGATCGATTATGTGTAGGATTACCCAAAGACTAACAATTTGAGGGATTATCTATAAGTCATATTGTATCCAAGGTCAGATGATGTGCAGGAACACCTGAAAGATAGCGATTGGAGAGATATCTGCAAGCCATCTCTTATCCAAAGTCGGATAATGTGCAGGATTACCTAAAAGCTAGCAATTCAAAGAATATCTGTAAGTCGCCTCATATCCAAGATCAAATAATACGCAAGATTAACCAAAGATTGGTAATTTAAGAAAAATTTATAAATCGATCATCAGCATAATTGGAGAGGTTATCTTTTGATAACGCTCAATCTACAGCTCTCGTGGGAGTGTAAAGCGGTCGTTAGCAAATATAGAACCCAACCTGGGTTGGGTATCGATCCCACAGAGAATAGCTTGGCCAACAAGCAAGAGAAATTACTAGACTTTTAGTGCAAGTTTCGTAGGAAAGGGGGGATTGTAGTATGTAACCAAAACAAGAATGTAAGAACTGAAAATAGCAAAATAAAGAGAGATTGTCACGTGTGTTGTAAACAATGAGAATTGAGGCGTTGGGGTTATGTCCACCTTCTGAGGTATACGTCTCTATTGGCTATGAGTGTGTAGAGTCTTGACATGTAATTGCTTATAGAGAATTGTAGTCGATGGTAAATCCAAGCGTCTCTCGACCTAAACAAGGACTATTTCACTTTAACTCTCTCGAGCTTAAAGCGTGACTAACGGTACGAATTCTCCAAGAAGTTAGTCCAGGTACGGCACTAGCTTTTTAATAGGAAAGGGTGTCCTACTACCTTGACATTATCTCTTTTCCAGACAAATAACTTTTCTCTCGAACAAGTCAGATGTTAGACTGGCGTTGGTCTATGCGTCTTCTTTTCTAGACAAATAACCTTTCTCTCGAACAGGTTAGATGTTAGAATGGCGTGTTCTTGTGTTTGAACCGCAAAGAATGTAGATTTAAGATGAAGAGAATAATGATATAAGCAATATACTTGTCTTGAACTCACAAACTCATAGCTATAGATAGTAACTCATTCGGCTTCCATAACCCCAACTAAGAGATTTAGTTACCCATGAATGCGAAGGATATCACGTTTTGCATGGTGGATGGCGTGAATAGTAGGTGTTTGGCGTGTGGTTTTAGTGATTCCGTAGCAAGTAACGATTCTCTTGTTGTGGAATTTAAGAGTAGAAGAATGAAGAATTGAGAATGGGTTGTAGGAAGATGTCTTAATTGTAAGGAGATGAATGAATTGTCAGAATGTCTCCTCCTTTTTTAAAATCTCTAACATGATAGGGTATTTATAATACTCCTATCCTACTCCTACTAAACTAATAAAATAAATAACCAAATCCTAATATACTAATGAAATCCTTGACCCAATTGTACTAGGGTAAGGTTACAAAATTATAATCCAAATAGAATGATGAAACACATAACCTAATTGCACTAGGTTAATGTATTATGGCAAAAATCCAGCTTTGTGTCTGTAAGTCCCAAAGTCTTCAGAAATGCTGTTTTAGCCCGGGACAGATTTTCCATGCAGCAGATTTAGTCCTTTATGCGTCCAGCTCCTTTCCATCTCGTTTGTGAGCTTTCTTTTGCGTCAAGTAAGCCATAAATTGCTGTATTTTGCATCATTTATACCTGAAACTTTCCTAATCACATTTGTTAGCTCATTTACAGGAAAAAGGACTAAAAGTGTACGAAATAGATAATTAGTTCTCGAAACTAGGCTAAAATATGGGCAAAATATATTGATATAGGCGCGTAATTTCGCCTATCATCATCTTTCCACATACAACAAGTGATATAGGTAACCAAAAGGGTTGCCACACCAGCACAAGATTACACGGTTGTAGGGACTGTTCTGCATAAAGTATCACTGGGGTCACCCCACTTTGAAAACATATTTGGTCGACAAATGTCATAATTATACAACAACCAAGAGGGTTTTTGTGTTTGTTGTTGTGGGTTATTTCATTCCAAACAGGTACATGAAGAGATGACTTCGCTTTTCAGGCTGCAACTCATGTGGAGATATGGTAAAAGACTACATACCTCTTTCGTGAATTATGTTTAGCAATAACACTTTTGCTTGAAGCATTGTCCAGAGCATATGAGAGGTTGAAAATCTCAAATTAAAACCATAGGTGTAGACGACTTCAAATAGGACGCAGCACAATGTGAAACTCTTTCTCAGCAGCAAAATAGGACATAGTCTGGAGAGGGATGTCAAACTCTCTAGATGCGAGCTAAATAATGATCACCACCACCATCTAACCACGCCTCTATTAGAAGGCACGTGGATATTATTGGATGTTCTGGTCTCAGCTTTACCTCTGGGATATTTTCTTAACTCATACCGAGGGAACTTTCTTTTTCAAATTCGGGTGGCAACACACTTAGAGTTATGGAAATTATATCCAGGTAAGTTCTTGCCTATGGATGTGAAGGATCCCAAATTCATGGTTAAGAGGTTACAAGCCTCTTTTCTGCAACTCATTAACTTGTCACTTATCTCGATCCAAAGATCGTCTGAAATAGAAGACTATCTTTTCTACCGATCGAGTCGAACTAAACACAGTCTAATTCTCTGAAATATTGGGGATATGTAGGAAGGGATCTATGTAGAAAACTCGACTTCATACCAACCTCCCCCTAATCCCTTTATCCCCCAGTTTCTCAGTTTTATCAAAAACTCTAAAATTGAGATAAGTTGTGAATTTTTTTGAAAATCATGCTCAAAATCAAGATTTATGAACTACAAGTGGCCTGAATTCACATGAAACTTGAGATATGTAGGAAACCTGATACCGAGGTTCGGTCATAACTCCATGAAACTCGTGTGGAAAACCAACCTCTCTTAGATACGAATTTGTGGTCGGATAAAAATTAGGAACGTCAACCTCCCTTTGCCTAGGATTACCTACATCCATCCTACCCAAAGGGAGGGGGCAGTTGTTGACACCTAATTTTTGCTCTCCACAACTACGTTTAATCTCAAGTTTCTTTGATTTTCAAATAAAATCACAACAATTATTTTTTCCCAATAAAGGCATTTTAAAATATGCATTTGGGTTAAATTTGTCATTTAAGTGGTAATTATATATTTTCGTATTTGAATATACGGGATTTTATAAATGATGTCATTTAAATGAACATTTTCATCAAAATTGGACTTTAAATTAAGGATTATTTGGAAAATAAATATAAATAATTAAATCTTGATTTAAATATAATTTTTTTCTTACAAATAATCTATTTGGAGAAATACTTGTTTAATTTTATCGAATCAAGAAGCTCAGGATTAAACAATGTGTTAATTCGTATCGAATTTTGATTTGATTTAGTCCATTTATTATATTTGACTATAATTGAAATCAAATTGGCTCCAATTGCAATGCAATTGGCCAAATTGATTTTCAATTTGGCCAAAACTTAAATGAATTGGTCAAATCCCCAATTCCCATATCCTAATTCCAGCCCAATCCTTAAAATTACCTCTTAAATCTACCTAAACCAATCCCTTAACAACTTCAACCCAACACTGCAGCCCACCTTCAAAATACCTTGACCCGGCCCACTCTTCATCCATTATCTCCTTCAAGACAAACATACGTACAACTCTCACCAATAAACATACGTACCAACTCCAGCAACATCGTGACCCATAATACAAAAATCCCCAACCAAATCGACCCGACCAGCCCCAACCCGTTTTCTTCTCCTCTTTATCATCACGCGCTTTCCCCACGCATTCTGGTACGAAGAGGGATACGGGCCTTCTAGAAAACAAACTAGGTGGCGTCCCCCAATAGCTAGCTCCATAAATTTAGGTATTATTGGTATGATTTCGTACGTACACGGCTGATTTCTAGTGGTTTGAGGTAATATCCTTTTTCCCAATTCTGATTGGTCCAAAATTTGGATTTAACTGAGAAAAGTTCCAAAATCCGTATGAGTTGTTGGTGAATAACGTTATCTGGAGTTCAAATTTCAAATTCCTTTGGAGAAAACCATAGTTTACCCCGTTAGGCTTCTATATGAAGAGCTCACAATGAGATGAGAAGGGGGGATTCTTTTTCGGGAGGGTCACTATTTGTTAGGTTTCGAAACTTTGGAGAAAAGTATAGATGAGAAAATTTTTGGTGTACGAGGAGGGAGGTTGAAAATTATAGGGTTCTAAGTTGGGGGTCCTTTTTCTTTCTTTCTTTAGCTTTTCGGGGGAGAGGTTTAGAAATTGGGAGTCAAAATTTGGGTTCTTTCATAG
>NW_025893674.1:0-6844 GCF_002878395.1 Capsicum annuum | reverse complement strand
TTTCAAACTTCAGCATTTTAAAACCAAGCGGGAGATGAACACCTGGAAACATGCACAGATCTTTATCTGAGACACTTTTGTACCCTTAAGTCCTTGGAAGTTTTTCATAGCCAGTTCTAAACTTCTTAATTTTTTGGTTATTTTCTCTGTTTCTTCTATCATAACAGGCTTCTCAGTGTTAAGAGAAAATTCAGGTAGTTGAGTGTAGACATAAGGACCAGTCGACTTAAATATGGGCACGAGAGCATAATGTTGTTCACTAGAAATATTCAATACAGGCTCACTTGTAGAGTAAGGAATCATAACCAGTGGTTGAATATCAAAATTAAGAGATTCGGGTGAGGGTGGTGCTACAAAAGCATGAATAACAGGTGGAGTCAAGTATGTGCTACAAAAGCATGAATAATAGGTAGAGAGGAATATTAGAAGTGTTAGGATAGTGTTACCCCGAAGTAAATCCTAATACATGTTGTGGCGTGTCAAAAAAAATATGGTATTGTACATATGACACTGAAGGCAAGTTAGAAAGATATTCTAGATTATCAGTGGGAATTGGAGGAGGCGGTAACGCATGAGCCTAAGGTCGATGCATTTCTATCATTTGCTACCTTAATTTATGAATCTCTTCATTAGCTCCTAAATTCTCATTCCCCGAACTCCCTATTTGATTAATGACAACAACCTAATTGCGTAGGTGCAATCTGATAATAGAATGGGTATTAGAGAGGAATTTGTTGAACGTGTAAAAAGATTTGTTGAACATACTAAGACACTTGATGTTTGGATATATTTTTGGGCTATTCGTTGTCCTTGTGTTAGATGTGATGGTATAAATCTTGTAAATAAAGAAGATGTAAAGGAACATCTTTATAGAAGGGGGTTTCGTGATGACTTTTTAAGATTACATAATATTCATGGTGATGTTGCGCAAAATAACTTTGTTGTTGGAGAAAGTAGTAGGTCTGCAGGGCATGATAAATATAAAGATACTAGGATGACAGAAATGGTGCACGATGCTTTTGATATGCAACTCGAGGGCGACTTTAGGGAAAATGTCAAAGATGTTCCTAATAGCGAAGCGGGCAAATTCTATGAACAATTGCATGTTGCTAGTCATCCTTTGTTTGATGGGTGTTCACACTCTTGTTTGTCTGTTATTGTTAGATTATTAAGTATTAAATCTGACTGGAATATTGCTGAAGAAGGAATGGATTTAATGATAGACCTTATTAAAGAGTTAGTTGACCCTGGCTTAGAGATTCCTGATTCTTTCTATAAGGCAAAAAGATTGGTATCAAAGTTAGGTCTCTCCTCGGTTAGAATTGATTGTTGTGAAAATGGTTTCATGTTATACTTTAAGGAAGATGTTAACTTAGAGTCCTGTAAGTTTTGTCAGTACCCTCGATATAAGCATGGTTCTAGTGGAAATTAAATTGTTGTTAAGGTAATGCATTATTTACCTCTAATATCAAGGTTGAAGAGGTTGTATGCTTCAAACAGCTCAGCTCCTCATATGAGATAGCATAGTGAAAATAGAAGGCCCACTGGCGTAATGTGTCATCCATATGATGGAGAGGCTTGGAAGCCTTTTGATGTAACTTATCCAGATTTTGCAACTGAGCCACGAAATATATTCTTTTTCAGTTGGTGCTGCGCCATATTCATGTTGGCTTGTATTTATCACCCCTTATAATCTTCCTCTTGAAATGTTGATGACTAGTCCCTATATATTTCTGAATTGTGTTGTTCCTGGCCCGCATAATCCAAAAAGTAAAATAGATGTCTACTTGCAACCTTTGATCGATGAACTTCAAATTTTATGGTATGAGGGGGTTGAAATTTGGGACATCTCACTTAACAAAATTTAAATCTGCATGCATATCTAATGTGGACTATTAATGATTTTCCTGCTTATGGAATATTGTCTGGGTGGATGACAGCTGGAAAGCTAGCTTGTCCATACTACATGGATAAACAAAATTTTTCATATTGAGACATGGTAGGAAAAATTCATGGTTTGAGTGTCATCGTTGTTTCTTGCCACCTGATCATGAATTTAGGAAACTCAAGAATGCATTAAGATGGAATAGAAGGGAATATGATGGTCCATGTCCAAGGCTGTCTGGCCATGACATCTAGGAGATAGTTCAGGATTTACCTAATGCCAATGAGGAACCATTGCACAGGCTTAATAGATATGGCGTTTTGCATAACTGGACTAAGCAGAGTATATTTTGGGAGTTAGAATATTGGCCAGATAATTTACTTAGAAATAATATTGTTGTCATGCATACTGAGAAGAACTATTTTGACAACTTGTTCAACACATTTATGATGTCACCATCAAATCAAAGGATAATCTTAAGGCCAGACTTGACTTACCAGAATATTGCAAACGCAAAGAATTACACTTACAGGAGAGGCCCAATGGCAATGTTCTTAAGCCCAAGGCTAGTTTTACATTCAAGTTGGACGAAAATCATCAAATATATGAGTGGGTCCAAAGTTTGAAGATGCCCGATGGATATGCCTCAAATTTGGGAAAGAGGGTTGATATGTCACAAGGAATCTTGCATGGAATCAAAAGCCATGATTGTCTTTTATTGGTTTACCTGAAAACATATGAAAACCAATAGTGGAGATCAGTTTGTTCTTTAAAGACTTATGTGCCACCAAATTAAAAGAAGAAAAGCTGGCGCAAATGGAAAGTAATACTGTTGTTATCACCAACAAGCTAGAGAATATTTTTCCGCTAGCATACTTCGATGTGGTGGAATATCTTCCCATTCACCTTGTGCATGAAGCTCGGATTGGCGGTTCAGTTCAAACTAGGTGGATGTATCCATTTGAAAGATAAGCAATTGCAACATATTTAAATTCATACATATATTTTTTAAATATAGTAAACATCTAATCTTAAGATTGTGCAGGGTAATTAGAAAATTGAAAAGGGGCCCCAAAAATAAACATAGGGTGGAAGGCTCTATAGTTGAGGCATATCTTGCAAGAAAAACGTCTCAATTTTGTTCATATTACTTTCATGATGAAGTTGCTTATTCAAGAAATCAACTGAATCATCATCAGGACAATATGAATAATCCTCATTTTCAACCGATATCAATTTTCAGTCAATCTGATTGTAAGGCTCAAAAGACCATACGTCGCTGGCTCACTCCCATGGAGTGCAAATCAGGAACTTTGTATGTCTTACTGAATTGTCTGAAAGTTGATCCCTTTTTAAAGTAAGGAGATTAAAATTTAAATATATCTTATTTGTTTACTCATTCACTTAAAGAAACTAATTGTGTTCCGCATGTTGGATCTTCAGTTCATTTAAGACTGTAATACCCCGTACTTCTACTTAGCTTGAAATAATTCCAAAAATGTTAGAAACTTATTTTGAAATATGAATCCAATTTTGTACACATGAAATTTTTAATATTTTATCTTTTTTATCATGTGGAAAATTGAATTAGCTTTCCAACGATACCAATTTTGTCCAAATCCGGTATCGGAGTAAAAAGTTATGGACGTTTTACTCAGAGCTATCAGACTTGCCCAGGTGCGACGGCCAGGTTGACGGACCGTCGATCTATCGACGGACCATTACCTAGACCTTCGTAGCCAAAGTAGTGAGTCAACCTTTTGGATAAGGAGTGATGGACAGGTTGACGGACCGTCAACTTGCGATGGATCGTCGCTCAAGCCGCCGCTATAAGCAGTGAGTTTTTGTTTGGTCCACGTACGATGGTCAAAATGATAGACCATCGAGCTAGCGATGGGCTATAGCACGAGCCATCGCAGGTCCCGTTCAACGAGTTTTAAGTCATTTTTAAAAGGATATTTGGGTCTTTTTCCACCCGTTTTAACCCCTAATTATACAAAACCATAGCCCATAACTTTATTATTCATCTATAACATCAAATTAGGGTTTCTCTCCAAGATCTATCCTCAAGAACAAGAAAACCCTAGGTGTTTAATTCCAAGTCAAGAATTCAAGTTTTCCTCCATCAATCTTTATGAAATCACAAACCCAGGTATGTCATGTGTTGATTCATGGGTCCCTTTCACCCATGAAGCTTAAGAATCTCTTTTAAAATCCAAGATTTGGGTATTTATGAATGTTTATGATTTAAATTGAATTGAAATTCATGTCCATGATGCTGTGTGGTTTTGATTCATGTTTTAAATTACATATTCCAATGATTGACCCTGGTATGTGATGATTCCCATAATAACCATGATAAACCCCCATCAAATTATAAGTTGATTGATGTATCCATGATTATTAGATGTGTTGATGATTTTATAACCAAAGCATGCTCCCCATGTGTTTGATTAAATGCCTATGGAAAAGAAAAGTGTCATAATAGTATGATAATATAAAATCCCTATTCTTGTACAAGTTTATGCATGTCAAATGTTTGATGAAATGTCTTACTCAATGAATTATGGATTGTTGATATTATTCATGTATTCAAGAAAGTCATGATTTGTCAGTTTCTTTCCATAGAGTCCTGGGGGTACTTATACCCAAAAAGTCGGTATCATGTTTTCATGATATCCTCAGTCAAGCCATGATCCATAGAACTCAGTCAGTCATGTGACTTAGGAAATCTCAATAATACCGTAATCTCAGTACTATTCTGTTAGTCAATGAAACTCAATTAATTTAGTTCAGTAATCCATGTTCAGTGTCTATTCAAATGGGAGTAGGAATAAGCACCGAGTGAACCCAAGCATGGGAACTCACCTATTATATGAGGGTGTGATTATTAGAAGCAATCCTTGAATTCAAGAACTACGTAGTCAGCAAAGGTTGAGACATCATAGCCTGTAATATGAGGGTAGATAAGGTGGCTTAACCTATTATGTGAGGGTTCCCACCGTTCTCACTAGAGTTACCTATTATACGCGGTATTGACACTCTTTTAATTAGGGTTACAAATTAGACCCCAACTCAACCATAATGGAGTATTAGGGGAATGTCAGTTAGATAACTACTTCCCATAGTTTCAGTGATAGAATCAGGACTGTTAGATACAGTCAACTCATAACAGTACGGAAATCAGCTAGTTTCATCAGAACCTAGACTGTCAGATATAGTAGCTCAATATTAGTTATTTTAGTTATACAATTATCAGTATCTCATTTTATCAGCACTCAGATTCAGTAATCATGTTATCACAAAATCAGTTACAGTTATTATGTATTCATGCATGTATTCTCACGTTCATATTGTCCAGTCAGTTAGTATAGTTCATGCATGTGAACTCTTTGCATTCATCCTAACTTCCATGCATACCAGTATATTCAAAGTACTGATGCATTTGCGCTATGGTGTTTTATACCATAGGTTCAGAAGCACGAGCTCTAGAGAATCAGTAGCATTCCAGTCTCAGCAGTCAAAGATAGCAGTGAGTCCTCATCCTTCGAGGACATGACCATTTCTTTATTATCTCATTAATTAATTTATTAGTTGTAGTTAGTTGGCGATAGGTCCCATCAACTCCTTATTCAGATAGTTCAGTCAGTTAGAGGCTTTTCAGACTATCATGTTCAGACAGTTATTTTAGTGTTTGGGTATTTCATACCCCATCCATATGTTATGATATATCAGTTATGTTTTAGTTTTGAACCTTAAGGCCTTTCAGTTCATGTTTCAGCATTTATACAGTGTTCGAGTACAAATATCAGTCATGGGTTAGCTTGTGGTCCTTCGGGGTCATGAGCACCGTGTCGCATTTCGGGTACCAGACTTGGGGCGTTACAAAGACTCAATTTCACGAAAATAAAATATATACATCCTTTGCAACATGGTTTACATATGAGGTTCATAAGTTTATTAATATTTCTACAAATTTTAAACATTTACACATTCCTCAACTAACATATAATATATATATATATATATATAATATTTTTAAGTACACCAGTCACCAAATACAGCTATATATGATCAACTCTAGAGAGATATTTCCTTGGGTCCAGTTGAAGCTCATGCATTTTCCTATTACACAGTAAATAGGTTTAAATTTTCTACCAAACAACACTCCAGAACAAGGAAAACAAACAATAGTGGTGTTTGGGTTAAGGGTGATGATGATGTTGATTACTTTGACATCATACACGAGATCTTAGAACTGGAGTATGCTGGTTTCCCAATATAATAAATTATCCTCTTTGAATATAAGTGGTTTGATCCAAGCACAAGAGGCATAAGAGTACATAAGGATCATGACATCATTAAAATAAAGCACAATAGGGCGTATCCTATTTATGATCCATTTGTTCTAGCGCAAAATGCTAACTAAGTGTATTATGCTCCTGATCCGTTTCGTAGTGATAAGTCTAATTGGTGGGCTATAATCAAAATAAAACCTATAGGACAGGCAAAAGTTAAGAATGTGATAGAGGCTGCATATCAAAATAAAATGCAGATTCATCACCAGCTAGTGGACGTTGACTGTAATGCCCCAAAATCTTATCCCAGAGCGTCACATGGTGCTTAAGGCTATAAGTAGCCCCAAGCTAACCCTTTAAGCCTGTTACTACATATAATAACTTACTTTGAGATGAAATACACAAAACACTGATGCTGTCATATCAAATAATAGGAAATACGAAGAAAATATTTGGTCCAAACAACCACAATACTGGAAATCTCAACATACTAAAATCTGATAACTAGTCTGACAAAGCCTCTACTACTCCATGAACTATAGAGCCATTGAGACAGGTCCCCAAATGACTCAAACTGGACTGAAAGCCATAATATATCTACTAAAGTACTAAAATAACTGAAGATAGGTCCTCGAACCATGAGGATTCACCACTGTGGAGA
>NW_025893673.1:0-1889 GCF_002878395.1 Capsicum annuum | reverse complement strand
GAGATAAGCAACTATGGATGACTTATTTAAAAATAAAAGACTTGACTCAACGAAGTTGACGAAGAAAGCAACGATAAAACATACAAAGAAAAGAATAAAAAAGGAAAACGGACTCAAGGACTAATTAATCAACTAATAGATCAATTATTAGTTGTTAATTAGTGTTTAAGAATCAAAAGATGATGTTAAGAATCAAGAAATGAAGTTAGATGGTTGAAACCTTGCAAAGTGAGTTGGATGGCTTGTTGTGCATTGGAACACGCTGAAGCAGATGTGGAGCAGACCTAGCGCACATGGGGCACATCACCAATGCAAGGAGCTACTGTTTTGGGCTGCCATTGACCTGCATTAGCAGGTCAGGCGCACCTCCAAAGCATCCCCAAGGCAGATCAGCCGAACCAGCAAGTACAATGGGCAAAAATGCCCCTTTGTGGTCCCCTTTTGTCCTTCTCTCTGGAATATTCTTTGTATCTTCAAAGGTGCTTTTGTACACTTTCTTTCTCTTTTTAGGATCAAACACTCTCTTTTGCTGAAAATTCACCTTGAAGATATGAATCTTCCCAAGAACACCAAGAACACAAAATTTTTCAACTCCTTAACCCTTGCTCGGAATGCGATGAAATTTTGAATCCAAGAACTTTTTGACCTTCCAAACACATTTCAAACATCACTAAGCTCAAATTTTGAACCAAAAATTCCAGATTTTAACACCCACTTACAATTCTTCAAATTCGAGCTTTCAACAATGGTAAATCCTCCAATTTAACTCTGATTAAACTCAAATTCAATATTTAGACTCTAATAGCATTAAGGAACAAAACTCTTAACACTAAAAACTCAAGAAAACAACAAAATTAAAGTCAAAATTTGACCTAAAACGTGAATAGTATTTTTTGTGATTTTTTTATTTTTCAAGACAACAAGACCCAAGGTTGACTGTGGGAACGCAATCAAGCTTGGCTCTGATACCAAATAATACATGAGTAAACTACGAAGACGAAAACACAAAATATGAAAATTGTTGGAATATGAGTGGGAATAGGAATAGCATATAGAATCCTACTAGGAAAAGGATTGTAATGTGGTATCCTATTAGGAAAAGGATTGTAACGTAGTATCCTATTAGGAAAAGGATTGGAATATAGTGTTTATAAATATAGCCTTAATGTAATAATGTAGTTACAACAATTTAATAATATTTTTATCTTATAGTTTCTCACACGGTATCAGAGCTTCCACAATCTTGGTAAAGAATCAAAGAGTTTCCGCTGCCGGCGGGTGGCTATAATCCATATATGTCGCCCGTCTGGCAAATGATTATGTTACCAAAAGTTGGGTCACTAACTCCCTGTGTATCTTTCTAGTGACTATTTTCTCATATCTTTGCGTAGCACCATGCATCTGTCCGGTGACTACTTTCTCATATCTATTTTTCTTAGCATCGTGCTTCTTTTTGGTGTCTATTTTCTCATATCTGATTTGCATGGCACCGTGCATCTTTCCGGATTACTTTCTCATATCTAAGTTGCGTAGCACCGTGCATCTTTCTGGTGACTCCTCAGATCTAATTTACGTAGCTCCATACGTCTTTCCGATGACTCCTCAAATCTAATTTATGTGGGGCCGTTCCATTATTCCGACCCTACCCATATAATTTTTCTTTTTCAGTAGGGTCATATCGTCATTCTGACTTACCCATATAATTTCTCTTTTTCAGTAGGGTCGTACCATCACTCCGACCCTGCCCATATAATTTCTCTTTTCCAGTAGGATCATGCCGTCATTCCAACCCTACACATATAATTTCTATTTCTTAATAGGGTCGTGCCGTCAATCCGACCCTACCCATATTTCTCTTTCTTAGTAGGGTCGTGTCATCATTCCGACCC
>NW_025893672.1:0-1855 GCF_002878395.1 Capsicum annuum | reverse complement strand
ATAAGTCGTATTTTGTTATCTTTCTAAAATTCTTTTATTCTTAGATGATGATTACTCTGTTGATATTTGAGGGTTATTTATGGAAACCCCATTGATTTGTGTTAAACTGAATGAAAATGGCCCAAAGGGTTAGCTTGGGGCTAATCGTAGCCTCAAGCATCGTGTGACACTCCGGGACCCATTTTCTGGGGCGTTACATACTTGGTATCAGAGCCTAAGGTTTTAAGGTGTCCTAGGGAGTCTAACAAGCATTAAGTAGAGTGTTGGTCATCGGTGTGTAGCGCGCCACATCTATGAGCAAGAAGCTACAAGACATTTTAGGAAAAAATATGATTCTTTTTTTCAGAAGTCTATCATGCTTAAAGTGTCTATATCTGCTATTGATTCGTGCTCTCCTCTTTCAGAAATATGCCTCCATATCGAGTGAAAAGAAATAATGATGGTCAGCAACCTCAAGACGCTGACCCATTAAATGAAAATATGTCTCATGCTGAATTTTGGGTAGCCTTTCTGGCACTAGCCCAAGCTGTTACTACAAATGTTCAGGCCAACCCGGCCCCGGCTCAACAGTAGCAGGGAGGTGATTTAGCTACTGCCAGGATCCGTGACTTCATACGGATGAATCCACTGGAATTCTATGGGTCCAAGTCTGATGAGGATCCACGGTTGATTTTAGAGGAGGTGCGGAAGATTACTCAGGTGATGCATGTATCTGAGGAACATAGTATGGAGTTGGCTGCGTATAGGTTGAAAGACCTTGCTTATGGCTAGGTTATTGCTTGGAGGAAATGTAGAGGTGAGGGAGATGTCCCTACGACTTGGCAAGAGTTCCAAGATGCATTCCTGGATAAGTTTTTCCCTTTGGAGATAAGAGAGGCGAAGGTGAAAGAGTTTATGAACTTGCGACAGGGCTCTATGACTATTAGGGCGTATTGTCTAAAGTTTAATCAGTTGGCCAAGTATGCTCCTAACTTAGTGGCTGATAATCGGGCTAGTATGAGTAAGTTTGTGACTGGAGTATCTAGTTATATGGTTAAGGAGTGTAGGTTTGCTATGCTGAATAGTGAGATGAGTCTTTCTAGGCTGATGACTTATGCCTAACAGATTAAGGTAGACAAGATTAAGGAAAGAGATAGAATGAAAGGGAATAAGAGAGCTAGGTCTGAGCTGCACGGACAGGGTCAGACTAGATCACAAGAAGAGGGTCGCCCTCAGTAGCTCGTTCATCTATGCCAGCACCATCATCTGCTAGAGCTCCCATGCCTAGAGGTAGGCTGGAGCAAGGTAGCAGGTCATATGCTTCCAGGTCCCAGTACAGTGTTGGCAGTAAGCCAAATTGTCCCCTGTGTCCTAAGTATGGTAGGGCGGGTGTGTGTTGGGGTGAGAAGAGGGGTTGTTTCTGGTATGGTGACATGGGTCACAGAGTTAGAGATTGTCCACAGGATGGACAAGGGCGTCATGACTATTGCCCTCAGACCCAGACTCAGACAGTTAGTGCTCCAGTTCCAGCGACTCGCACAGCCCCAGCTCAAGGCGCCTCTTTTAGCAATGCTGGCGGGCAGCGCCAGAATAGATTCTATGATTTACCGTCCCACTAGGAACAGGAGGACTCTCTCAATATTGTTACTAGTATGCTTCATATATTTTAGTTTGTTGTGTATGCTTTGTTGGATCCTGGATCCAGTTTCTCATATGTTACACCTTTGATTGCTGTGAATTTTGAAATGAGTCCTGAGATTATTCTTGAGCCTATCCTAGTTTCTACTCCAGTGGGTGATTCGATTGTTGCCTAGAAAGTGTATAAAAAATGTCCTGTTACCGTTCTTCATAGAGTCTTATTGGCTGATCTGATTGA
>NW_025893671.1:0-1286 GCF_002878395.1 Capsicum annuum | reverse complement strand
TTAAATCTCGAGGTCTCGCTCTTTCTCTCTCATTTTCATTCACTCAATAATACAGTTCAGACAACAACTACTCAACAAAGTTGCTCAACCCTCCACAACAGATTATTTTTCTTCTTATTTCCGACCACATAGGTATTATTTTTGACTTCATTCTTGCTTGTATCAGTTGTATTTTTTGTCTTCGTAGGCAACAGAGTTCGAGAAGATCTCTATATTTGTTATTTTTTTCTAAAAAATAAGGGCTTTTAAGTTAGTGATGAAAAAAAAAACTTTTAGTTGTATTATCTTCGAGAATGGGTTTATAATTTTGAGTTTTGATGGTAAAATAGTAGGAAGAACTCGAGAAATCCCTAGTTTCTGTTACAATGTTCCGTTGACTGCCGTGGTATTATTGGATGTTGTTTGTGGTGTTGGTGGTGGTGGTGGTGGCGGTACTGGTGGTGGCTGTCGGTGGTGTCAGTATTCGTCGTGTTTATTTATTTGTTGGCATTGGTTGGTGGTGGTTGGTGTGTCGGTATTCGTAGTGTTCGTAATGTATTTTTTAAAATCTATGCATACATCAATTGTAATGTAATTTTATTTTTCTTTGTCTGTAGGTAAACATGTTTTCCAAAAGAAAAGAAAGTGAAAGTGGATCAACGTCTGGCCATTAAAAAAAAGGCTACAGTACAGAGGGATTCGGAGGAACTTTCTGAATAATCTCAGTCAGGATAAAGTGAAGCTGAGGAGAGATGTGAAAACAATGTTGAGGGAGATGGACAAGGATCTGTAGATGGTGATGCAGAAAATGAAAGTAAGAAAGAAGAGGAATTCGAGAGTGAGAAAGAGAAAGAGGATGATCATCAACATGATGATAATGGATCACCGATGGGGCATGAGATAATATCGACATCCCAGCATGATCTTGTCAAAACTTTTAGTATTGACAGGTTTCAAGTTGTGATGCCGATAAATGGCCCAGAAGGAAAACAACTAACTGGTCAAATTGTACTTAAATGTCAGATGAGAATTTTTTTTGAACATTTTATGAAAATTATGAAGAACGAAACATAGGCGGACTTTTTAAGAAGAGCTGCTTTGGACGCTTTCTTGAGCTACCTGAGGACCCCGCTGCCCGTATTCGTTTCCCTATGACAATGGTATATGGTCTTCTCAAGCGCAGGATCAAGTACGCGGGGGATGATACAGATTCGGAGGAGGGGGCAAAAAGAAGATGGATAAAATCTGGATCAACTATTATGGCATGCCTGTTTGTTTTGGCCTGTAAGAGTTTGCCATAGTGACGG
>NW_025893670.1:0-5186 GCF_002878395.1 Capsicum annuum | reverse complement strand
CAAAGTCACCTATGAAGTAATGCCAAAGTGGAAAGTGATATAGTAAACAAAATTTGACCTAAGAAATTGGTCAGATCGTAGCAGTAGCACTGTACCAACAACAACAACAACAAATGGTCGACAAGAAGAAGATGAAGATGATAATGAAGTAGAAGATGATGATAATGAAGCAGAAGATAATGAAAACAAAAATCGCTAAGAGAGAGAAAACAACAATGGATTAGAAGAGAGAGAAAGACGCCTTTTTCCCTTCATTTCCCATTATTTTATGTATACATTGGGATCAAAGTGTAAAATTTAAAAACTTGTGGGTTATTTTCAAACTTTCCTAACTTTCTTAATCCATAATAAAATAATTGTCACCTCCAACTAAGTGTCACCTACACCTCATTTTAAAACTCTTTTGTCACCTGTGGCCCAAACCCTAGTAACCCTCTAATTAGTTATCAATTATTTTGGCATACCCAAATTACTACTTTATGCTCTTGTTTCTTGAATTGTTGGGACTGCATAGCTTCTTGTACATTTAGATCTTTTACCATTCCCTCAAACTTCCATTCTTGAACCTCTTTCTTAGGATTTTGTCGTTGTCTTGCTCGTTCATTAGGGATTCTACCAACCTGTCTTTCTTTAGTCAAGCAGCTATGACCAACCATCATATAAGAGGAGCACAATTTAGGCCTCTAATAATATACTACAAGTTGTTGTAATTTTCTACCATTTGGTTCTTCCACAAAAAAATGATTAGGTAAAGCCTTAGTAACGTTGACCTCTATCAGCATTACGTGCAATAGAGATTCGAGTTTGTTTGGTTGTACATTCATCCGCATATACAGGCGTACCAATCGTACTATCAATTATACTCAGTAAATCTTTACCCCAAAAGACATTGGAAACCGGGGAAGTTTGACCAAAAGTGGAATTTCAGTGGGAAATTCTGAGTTAAAATCAAAATCCCTAGTCCAAGGTTTAAGTATAATAAGTCTGTTGTTGATTGTGGAGGGACCAGAGTATAGAACTCATTCTTATCTGCCATCATTTGAAATCTGACAATATAATACCCTTCTTCATGGTAATAAAGCTCTAGTATTCTGATATTAGCCCAATATTGTTTAATGTATCTAGAGAACGCATTATACCCAGGTGTATCTCCCACAAAATAAGCAACAAAGGCACAATCCCTCTTTGTCGCTTTCTCTTTTTCAAGTTGAACAATAGCTTGACCTTCATTTAGTACAGGAGAAATATAGCTAAGAGACATACCATTATTAGTTGCCCTATTCTAGGTAAAGAGGCTTGTCCAAGGTGCTAAAGGAGAATCAACTTGATCTTCTTGAGATAGGGTAGATAGATATTCATTCACTGTTTCATTGGCAATTTTTTTTCTTTCGAGAGCCAAATTCAATTGGTACTGTTGTATTGGTAGGTATAGTTGATTTAATGTTCAATATACCGGATTTCTCTTATGCGTTAGCTCCAATTTGTGATGAGGGGGTTAGATTGAGTCTCTTTGAAACCCCACTTTGTCCTATTGAGGTTCCTTCCTCTCCTACTATTCCTTCCAAAAGGCTTTCAGTTGGTGTTTCCTCATTTGAGCTCTTAGTCATGTCTCCCAAATGCGGAATCATCTTCGGTCTTTCACGACCTCGTCCTCTTTCTTTATCCATGGTAGATGCCACTGGCGTACGTTAGTCCAATTGTGCTCCGAGAGCCATTAAAGTTATTGTTTGCTTTCACTATATCATAATATTAAATTTAATTAAGCTTATGCAGTGACTAGATTTATTAATAAGTATTTATTATTATATATATAAATTTCATACTTCGAAGTGTTGGAAAAGTTAACATCCTCAATCGTTAAATGATTTATGTTGTTATATCACCATTAGGATTGTTTGTATGGAATCATGAGAAAGGGTATTGGAAAAGCAACATTTATGTACTACAATAAAATTATAATAATCAAGCAATACTATTAAACATATATAGAAAAATGAATGATCATTGATGTAGGACTAATTTGTATTCTTTGTCACTCTACTTTAATTGTGTATGCCTCCAGTTTTTAAGGAACGTCAATACTATTTATTGTCTGGTTCTGAATTTAGTAATAAAGAACTGAAATTTTTCTATCTGAATATTTTATTGTGGTTGTTGTGATTGTCTTATTTTGTAATATTATTTGTGATTGATTGAATAAAGGTTCAGTTTTGTTTTAATTAGATTTGTAAATGGATCACTTATTAAGTGCTACATAGACTGACTATTTAGGGTATCATTCATTTATATTAAATGTAGTGCATTAATAAAGATATTGTTGATGTACGTATATGGTCTATCTGTGATGTAATATAAACTGTCAAAGTTGAAGAGTGCAATTTTCCTTTAATTGATTAAACCTCTGAAACTAAAATATGTTGACCATGATTTAGTAGTTGCTTAGTTTATTTATCATACACTAGTGTAAAATGTTTGTATATGTTATTTTTCTAATATGAAAATTATTTAGACAATGCTTTTTATACATGTAGGTTGATGATCAATTTAAGGATATGAAAAAATACATGGCTGAATCTGTCAAGTTGATTCTGCATGAGATTCGTTCTTCCAAGAGCATTCAAATGATTTCTTTGAAAAAGAGGTTCTTTTTTTATTATTTATTAAAGTATAATGGGTTGTGCATTATATCATTAAATATCATAGAATAAATAATGTTTCATCTTTTCAGCATATGTATTTATTCATTACATGTCACGATCCAAATTAGGACCATGACCAGCTCTAAAGAGGTTAGAACTCTGAAACAAGTCTCGTCAGTATTCTACAAAAAATTAGATAGGGTTTCCCCTGTTTTGAGGCCTATCAAGAAAATTTTCAATCATGATCCGAACTCGGTCCTGGATGTGACGGATATCTCAAGCCCACCATGGGTCCAGAGACAACCCCCTTAACCTTACTTCAAGAACATAATGAAATTAAACAGCAGAAGCCAACCATAGTAATAACAAAGGTAAATAAGTCAAGTGAAAATCTGAGAGTCAAGCATAACAACCATGACATCCCAATACTATCCACAAAAGCCTCTAAATCAAAAATGGCAACTAAGTCAGGATATGCCCTAGACTATGACAAAAAAATCCAGAAGTAATCAAAAAATAAAGGAAACAAATGAAATGAACGGCCTTTCAAAAGATGAAGGCTCACTACTTCACAGCTGATCAACAGGAGTACCAAATTGCCTAACGTTTCACATGACCTACATCATAAAACGATGTAGCATTCGGGGACGATCAGTGGGGAGGGAGGCACTAGCATGTAACTCAAGAAAAAAGGATAAAATAATACATTTACCAACAAGTCAGTCATAAACCACATGCACAACCTTGATACATAAATATATATAGGATCTCGGGATAGGGTCAAGGGTCAATTAACATGATAGTTTAAAACATTAGCTGAACTATGTAGCTCGTACTGATATTCCAGGAACCAACAGGCTATATAGGTCCGACTCCTCCTGCCGAAAGGTCCCCAGTCCATGTCAGCCATATGTGCCGAGGGATGGCTAAAGACACAAAGGCAATAGCTGTCCAAAATATAATATGTATCCAGACACATGGTCATATAAACCCCCAACGTCGACAAATGTGATTTTCAGTGTTGGTCCCCACGGGACTGCACCTTCTCAGTGAGCTACTGTCATGACCCAAAATAGGATCATGACCGGTGCTAGGGAGGTTAGGACTCAAAAGCAAGCCTCGTCAGAATTCTATAGAAAATCAAACAACGTTTCTCCTGTTTGTGGGCCTATCAAAAAAATTCCCTGCTTAAAAATCAACAACACAACAATCCAGCATCACAACCAACACATCAAAACACTATCCACCAAAATCATCAACACCCATTCAGCACAAAACAACAATACGAAATCCATCTCCAAACTATGAGAAGAAGTCAATAACTTCACAAAATCAAAATAATGAAAGAATACTCAAACTCTAAATAAGTGACTATGGAGCGACTCTAAGAGTTCAAGAAGAAGAACATAACAAATAAATAAACTGTTGCCCATGCGAACAAGTGCAGGGCTCACCAGGAATACGTTACTCGAATCCTCTAACTAATAAAATCCTCACTGACGTCACCTACGTTCTCTATAGAAATAATAGCGAGGAGTGAGACGCTAGCTCAGTGAGTAATAACACTTAACCACAACTGTTTTAATGGGGGCAAGTAATAGAACATCATGAAATAAATGCTTTTTCAGAAAACAGTAACAATAAACAGTATCATTTGTTTCATGTAAGTAAGATAAGCTAACAGTTCAATAATAAACTCAATAAGTATTGTATTATATCAATTATTACATATTTGGGAGATTTCCAAGAATGAATCATGTAATCAGTGTGGTATTCTACTTTCAGAATAGCCAATAACCGTGGACCCCTCATAAAATGAGTCAAATATCATATCAGTAGATTCTTACTCGAGAGAGATCAGTAACAATATGCAAGTTCTACCTTTCCACTAGCTAGGGCTATAACAGTAATTAGTAAATACAAGGTGTACTAGGTCTAACAATCCCGTCGTTAGCTACGGAATTCAAATCAAGATCTACTCCTCATTTATACTTTCTTTGTAAACAATAGATATTCATATGAAATCATTTTTCAGAATAGTACATAGTATTTAAAGTTCATATCAAATCATATTACATGTAAACTTGAATAAAATACATGTCAAAAATACTTATTCCTCATGTAAGTGAAGAACTTTCATAACATCACTTATAACATTAGTGATCATATCTCAAGTAACGGTAAATATGTCTTATGAACATCTCAAATACCCAATTTCAATATCATATCAAGTAAAAGACTTGCCCCATATGCAATTTCAAAGCTTTCAGTATTTTTTGTTTCATCAAAATCATGTATAAAATATGCAAGTTAAGAAACACAAATAATGGAAAGGTTACTATTCACAGTACACTTGTCGGAATACCAAATTTGTCACCTCAAATAATTGGTATGACTTTCCTCGATCGAATCCATAATCACATCATATCAATCTCGTGTTAATTTTTTTCGTCTAGGCTAAAACATAACTACTTCAAATTATCCAACTCTAGAATTTCAGAATAACTCTCAATTCATCAAATTTCATACCCAAAATCACACCAAACT
>NW_025893669.1:0-11093 GCF_002878395.1 Capsicum annuum | reverse complement strand
AACAGTAGGGATTCTGTAGTTTCTAGCCCTATGATTGCTAGTGGTATTACTGCAAAATAGCGTAGAAAGGATGAGGAGCGAGATCAGGATATGGCCCACTTGAAAACGCAGATGGACTTGCTAGCTAAGCACTTGCTATCCGACAAGACTGAAATTATTAAGGTTGTAGATACTCAAGGTACCGTATCTGCAGGTGCTAATGCTAAGGCCAACTACTTGAGTAATCAGGGGGGGTTTCCGAGGCATTAGCCAAGGGAACCAAGGTCGGACTTTCTATGACAAGCCTGATTATAAAGATAAGGATCAGGGATATTGGAGAAATAATAATAACAGAAGTGTTTTGTATGTTCTTCCTGGAATTTGGGATGCTGCATCTACTAGTTCAGGCAAGATGTCCATGGAGGACATGATGGAAAAGTTGTTGAAGGGAGTTAAAGCTACTAAATTAGGGGTAACTAATATGTAAAGTGAGTTTTATACCCTTAGTCAGTTAGTTAGCTCACATTCTGCTTCTATTAAGCAGTTGGAGCAACAGATGAGCCAACTTTTGGCTACTCTGAACCAGAAAAAATGGGCACTTTACGTAGTAATACATGTGAAAACATAATTTAAACCAAGAGTAAACAATACTCAACAATATGAATCCAAAACCCTCAACATTGGTTTTCAAAACAACCATTTATGATTAATAATCAAAATTTTAAAAATAATAAAACATGTCTTTAGTTGAAACTAACAATGAGGGAGGAGTAACATGCTTTATACAAGAAGATCATGGAAGGAAACTTGACTCATGAGCCCTTTGAAGAACACTTATAGGTTCCCTAGCCTCAATCTTTAAGAGAGTGTTTAGAGAGAGTATTTGGAGTGTTTTGATCTTCCAATGAGTGTTATGAGAGGCCACATCATTTTATATAACGTGGGCACTTAAGGGTTTTGGGCTTGTAAATATCTAGAATACCCCCAGCTTAAAACATAAAAACAAGCACGCAAGAGGGTACGACCACCCCCTAGCCATACCCTAGGGTATGAGTGGCACCCTAACTTATACCCTATACCTCACCTTGGACCTGCAATATGATCATCATACAACAACATATGCCAAACTGTTACCCTAAAGTATGAAAAGTACCCCTAACTCGTACCTTGGAAAGATTCAACTAGGCTAATCAATAAGCATCATACGACTTGGCATCATACACCTTGTATCCTACCATATGATTAGTATGATGCTTAGTCGTATTTTTGATAGAAAGCAACCCTAAACACATTGCCTAACATACAAGAGAAAGGTCTATAGTCATACCCTAGCATATGACTTGTACCTTTAAGTCATACCTGTCCAGAGTATTATACTTAGGAATTCTTTTAAGGGTCCAAGTTTGGGTTGTTTCATTCTCCCCCACTTAGGATCACTTTTCCTCAAATGAAGAGTAAAGGAAAAAACAACCAAGAGTTAACACATTAATACACATCAAACTTCCCTTCAACCAAATTAAAGATAACGACATAATTCAAGATGAGAATACCATCACATACCACAAGCACGATTTACACCCCAACACCTTCATTCTGACCTTTTAGTAAGTTGGAAAACAAAGATGCAAGAAAATCCAACCCTTCCATTAGCAAAGTTAGTAAACAAAAACGTGATGAATAACACACACCTTATGCACAATTTTTTAGAACAAAGAACCTACGTGGATACTTGGACTCCATGTCCACTCCGTATTCCAAATGGTTTCATCGAGCTTTTGGTTCCATTATAGATCCTTCACTGAAGCCACACCTTTTGTTCGAAACCGGTGAACTAACTCAAGATGCTTATAGCGACCTCCTTAAAGAACAAAGAGTATGAGATGCCAATACCACCCAAATGAAGCAACTGACAAAGTACCACCCATGCCTTAATTAGACACAAACACATAGAATACCAGATGAATAGAACTCATGCTAAAGGGCATGTCGAATTCATCATAGAATTTCCCATACCAGATGAATGGACTCATGCTAAAGGGCATGTCCAATTCATCGTAGAATTTCCTAGAGACATCTTACTAGAAGAGTTTGAGTTTAACCATACACTACTTCCATGTTCAAGCCTATCCAAAGCTAAAAGGATTTAACTTTGGCCACAAGATTCTATTCATTACATTCACCCAAAACACTACTCCACCCCATCTCTGAAGCCAATCATAATGCCTTACCAAGCTCCTCAGGTACCCAACACCACTATTGGTATATTTATTAACCACAACATTTAAGCCTAACTTTTCTATTCCTGGGCTATGGTCTACCCTTCCAAAGATGTAGTAACCTTTATTAGCTTACCACAACGATTATCACTGCCTATTCCTCACCTAACCATTTCCCATGACAACAACCTTCCCTTACCCTCGAAAACCTTAGCTATAGTAGTCTTCCCAGACTCCCCCTCGTTTAGGGACTTTGACCTCTCCTCCATTTCAAAACATCGTCATACCTCTAAAGCTACTACAACACTAACATATAAGGGTAATTAAGGAAGTAAAGTATAAGAATTACTCATACCACCCAAGAGAGGCCCATGAAAAGATACACGACACCATAAGGACAAAGTACTTCATAGCAACCACCTAGTTCATGAATGAAGAGCCATCCTGACAAATCACACCATAGTAGGAGTCCTTAGGATTGGACACCAAACACAACTGCATATATCATAGGTAATGCAACGTAAGGTCAAGATTTATATCCAGGGGACAAGGAAACTGTAGAATGGGAACCTTAGGCATAAACGCTAATGAATGATACAATACTAGAGAGTGCTCTCTTGATAGAGATAGAAGAGAATATCTAGAATATGTACCCCGACATTCCCTACAAGTCCACTGTTAGAAGAAGATTTAAGATTAATCCTCGACCTTTATCTTATTGGACCTACCAGCACAGTACTTTGCTCTAAAGGGTATCACTAATGGCGCACAATAGGGATGCTTGGTTTCCCTATACTTAAGACCTAATACATCCAAATAGTACCCATAATCTGGCATAGTCACACAAACTCCATGATCTAACCCATCAAATGACTTAACCCCAGTCCATCAGTTCAACTCGAACCCACTGCCTGTATGTCACAACCTTCCCACTCCTTTATTCCCTAAGTCATTAGCCTCACCCCTTTATGCACACCTCATTTATCCTACCAATCTACCTTAATAATCCTCGTATTGGTATCCCGAGTTAACATACTCTCTTTACTACAAACAACACCCAAAGTTTAAATTGAACCTTTAACAACTATTATGAACAACCAATAAGGTGCCCCATAGAGAAAATATAAATATATGGTCGACCCCACAAGGAGGACACCCTAAATTTTTTATTCACCCACCAATAACTTTTACCTTCCAAGGGGAAACCACCCCCCTTATACATAAAAGAATAGAAGCACTCAATGGAGAAACACTAGGACAGATGAAACCTTAATCTACGGGGTTCTTTAATTATTCGTTAAGCTCTTCTAACTCAACCAGAACTATTCTATAAAGAAAGGAATAAAAATAGGACAAGCATCCAAAACAAGGTCAACCCCAAACTCAATCTCCCTATTAGAAGGATACCATGAGGGTCACTAGGAAGGACCTAAGAAAACTTATTCACCATTGAAACTGAATACAAAGAAAAATTTTAAAGTTAGAATCTTTATCTTTAACCAAATGATAGGGACACCCCCTTTGGAGATTAATTTCCAAGCTCTAAGATATGGTATAACCTTTCCCTTGATAGGTAGGGAACCATCCTTCCTTCCCATAATTGACTCACCAATGACCCTAAAGACAAACTTATAGGTCCAATAGTGTAATGACATACAACACAAGTGCAGCAAATCCATCCTCGAAGGACATCAAAATCTACCATAACCAAGTCAAACAAATCTACCAAAACCACTTTACACCAACAGATACCACACGCACCCTGTAGACTCTTTAGCAATCACTGAGTTACCTAACAGGGTAGAAATAGAAAAAGGGTCCAAAATAACCTTGGAACCAAAACCAAAATACACAACCATAAATGGGGTCACATAAGAGAGAGGGGACCCTAGAACAAGTAACTAATACAAATAATAGGAAAAGAGTTTTCAACATACCAGTGTCAGCATCAAAAGATGCTCAAACTCCTGAAGGATAGTGAAGTCGTTGAGATGATCCCGACTAGTGCCAAAGTCAGAAGCAACAGCCCTCACTACAGGAGCTAGAAAAATGTAACCGGTACCCTATTTTCCCAATCGACTATTTTTATAGGATGCTCCCATTTCATATAACCCTACTAACAATAATTAAAACAATGATTGCTCTCTTCCTCATAACAGTCACGGTGCGATCAACCATAAAATCAACAAGGAGCATAGGATAGTTTTGATTAGGCCCCACCAGCTCAAGATTGGGCACCTTGTGCCGTAGAAGCATTACCAATTTGAAAACGTCTATCTCCCAACAGTTTTGAGTAAGGAGAACTAGCCGTAGAATAAGAGTTAGGTCTTACCAAACTCTTTTTGTTGGACCACTTACCACCAAACTATTTCCCTCCACTTTGTTCAAAAAATTGAGACCTCTTACTTTACTTATTTCTCAACCTTGTCTTATTATCCCCCATACCAATAGGACCTAACTGGCATGACAGAGTTGTTACTATTTTGTCAATTGATTAGCAAAAGGTCAAAACTTTGCATTGGTAACCTCTCCTTGACGTAATTGAACATGAGTGACACCTTCTAGAGTAGGGTCAGTGGAGACTGGTGGAAATCCGCAGGGAAAATCAGTAACTGCAACCTTTGACCACATATGTGCCTCATGAGTTAAAGTAGATCCATCCATGTTATCCTCAACTGAGACACTGATCTAAAAAGTGAACCAGAAAAGATTTAGGGAAGAGTTCAAGACCTTAAACTACATAGCCCGAAAGTAGAACAACAAGAAAGTGAAACATTACTAGATGTCTCATAGCCTTTTAATTGTAAGTGTAGTGCACGACACACCCATAAGCAAGACTCCACTTGACACGGCTTTGTGGATACACCATGATACCAAAACTGAGGCTCTAATACCAACTTGACATGACCCAACCTGAGGCCGTTTTGTAATGGGCATCTCAAGTCCAACCAAGATCGGTGACCACCCCTAATACCAAATACAACCAACCCATATATATTCTTAGTTGGACAAATTCTGACAAAAAAAAATATAATGATTTTTTATAATGTGATGAATTTGGTAGAAGTCTATATCCAAGACCAACCTAACCAAGTCAATCCACCTAATAACCAACCAACAAAACCAAAAAGGATAATCCAATGAATATCATATATAAATCATAACCATTCCATACCCAAATCCACAGTTGTCCATACAAAGCCTCTAAACCAAACCAAAGATTACCTAGTCGGGACATGCCCCCAACCATAGCCAAAAACTAGTCTATGAAAAGACAAAAGTATGTAACGTAGTACATTACATAAAATAGATATCTTTTAAACTATAGAAGCTCAGCACTTTAATCCAACGCCGACTGTCACCAAATCCGATCAATGAACAGTAGGAGTAGTATGGATGGTTCCTTCATCGCATGGGGATATAGCGCTCGAAGATGGCTTATCGGGTTAATGATAGCATGCACTCAAGATAAGGGTAAAATAATGTTAAACTTTAAAACCACGTAAACCAACCATATGCATTCACAACCATACATACATATATACATTTATATATATATAACTATGCCGAGAAAGGGAACCAAGCTTAGCATGCCTTTGAAACTGTTAACCTAGGTATATGTAGCTTAACCGTCATAATCCACCCATGGGCTATATGGTTCCAGTGTAACCCCTTGGATAAGTCTCGATACGTGTAGGTGTACGAACCAGAGATACCATAGAAGTAGGTATTATCGTGTACCCTTCGCTCTCCATGATACATATATACAAGTGTTAGGGAATTCTCATGTACCCCTCAAGTATATGGTCGCAATGACCAATCCTCATGTCAGCAAACATGAGCTTCCACAATTTATTATTTGGACTCACACCTTCATGGTTAGCTATCACACCCCGCCATTATTCCCCAATTAAAACCATCACCACACAACTAAACCACTAATTCTATTTATACTTAACCAATTTTATGAGTAGATGTATCATCATATTAATAATTTCTTGCAAGCAATGTCCTTAGAAATCCTTTTTTAAAAGAAGGGATTCCCATGTACCCATAGATTACTTTATTAAGATGACTTGGGGGATTCTCATGTACCCCAAAAGTACATCATCATTAGGCTTACTTGGAGGATTCTCATATACCCTACGAGTATTTAATTATTAAGTTTTGCTTGGTGGATTCCCATGTACCCTACAAGATGTTCATCATCAAATCAATTTCATTATTTCATTCACTTGGCATATTCTTATGTACCCCACAATGTTTTCATTCAAATAAATTTTATCACCACTAAGACCTTACTATTTTACCATTCCAAACCATCCAAACCATTCAAAACTGTTTCAAACTATTCAAAACCATTTAAACCAATTTGGGGTTCCATTAAAAAAACCATACCATGCAATAGCTTTAATGAAAGTTAACAATAAAGTAAAATATTATCATAGGCATTTTATCAAACATGTTGTGGGCATACCTTTACCAAGGCCAAAACCAAAACACAAACCATCAAATTTATGGTTACCCATGACCCATTTGTTAAACCATAACAAAAAAGCACCCACATATGCAACTATCACCAAAAATATGTTAAAATATAATTTAAAATAAGACTAAACAATACTCAACAATATGCATCCAAAACCCTCAATATTGGTTTTTAAAACCACTATTTATGATTCATAATCAATTTTTAAATCATATTAAAACATTCTTTTAGTTGGAACTAACAATGAGAGAGGAGTAACATGCTTTATACAAGAAGATTCACGAAAGGAAACTTGACTTTTGAGCCCTTTGAAGAACACTTGTAGAAACCTTAGCCTCAATCTTCAAGAGAGAGTATTTAGATTATTTTGATCTTTTAATGAGTGTTATGAGAGGCCACATCATGTTATATAATGTGCGGACTTATGGGTTTTAGGGTGGGAAATGTTCGGAATACCCCCGACATAAATACTAAAAACAAGCACGTATGAGGTTACAACCACCCCTATTAGCCATACCCTAGGGTACGAGTGGTACCCTAACTTATACCCTAGACCTCACCATAGAACTCTAAATTGATTGTCATATGAAAATATATGACAAACTTGTACCCTAAGGTACGATAAGTACTCCTAACCTATATCTTGGAAAGATTCAACTAGTCTAATCAATAAGCATCATACACCTCGTATCATACCATATGACTAGTATGATGATTAGTCGTATCTTCGATAGAAACCAACCCCTAAAAAACTACCTAACATATAAGAGAGAGGGCCATAGATGTACCCTAACATACACCTTATATCCGTAAGTCGTACCTTGTCCAGAGTATTAATTTGGAAATTTTTCTAAGGGTCCAAGTTTTAGCTATTTCATTCTCTCCCTCTTAGGATCATTAGCCCTCAAATAATGGGTAAAGGCAATAACAAGCATAAGTTAACACATTAACATACATCAAACTTCCCTTCAACCAAATTAGAAGACAAAGACATAATTCAAGTTGAGAATATAATTACATACACTAAGTATGATTTACCACCAAACACCTTCATTCCAACGATTTACTAAGTTAGAAAACAAAAATGCAAGGAAATCCAACCCTCCTTTTAACCATGTTAGAAAACAAAGATGTGATGAAATGACATATTACCTGGGGTGAGGTGACTTGCCAACTAGTTGGCAAAGTCTCCAAACCATGGAATTAACTTTTCTGATGCTGCCAATACTTGCTTATCCCTAGTTTTAGCATTTCTTACTCCTCTAGTCATGAAAAATAGTCTACAACTTGTTTTTTTGTGCCCTTCCAACCCTTAACCTTAAAATCAAATTCCTGTAGCAGAAATACCCATCAAATTAGCCTTGACTTTTTATCTTTCTTCATCGTATAGTATCTAAGAGTAGCATGATCAGTGTGCACTATGACTTTGGTGCCAATCAAGTAGGACCAAAATTTATCAAAAGCAAACACAACAAGAAGCAACTCTTGTTAGTCACCATATAATTATTTTGTAGAGTATTTAGTGCTTCACTTGCATCGTATATTGGATGAAGTATATTTTCTCGCCTTTGGCCTAGGACCTCTCCTAGGGCTACACCACTAGCATTACACATCACTTCAATGAAAAGGTCTGGTTAGTGGACATAACTATAGATGCTGAAGTCAACCTCTTTTTTAGGCACTCAAAATGCTTAAGGCAAGCATCATTATTCATAAATTGCACCTCCTTCTCTAATAATTCGCATAATGGATATCGCTAGAAACTCCTAATGCCCTTCATAGAAATTGGCGGAGGAAATTTTTTAATCCCTTCAATCTTAGCCTTGTCAACCTCTATCCCCTTCTTAGAAGTTCTATGCCTAAGAACTATCCATTCTTTGATCTTGAAGTGACACTTCTCCCAATTTAGGACCAAATTTCACTATTTACATCTTTTCAAGGCATTAGACAAATGAGCCAAACAACCGTCAATAAAATCATCCACAATTGAGAAATCATCCATGAAAACCTTAATAGTCACCCCCACCATGTCATAAAAAATAGTCATTATGCAATGTTGAAAAGTTATGGGTGCGTTACAAAGACCGAAGGGCATCATTTTTAAATGCAAACGTCTCATATGGACAAGTAAAACTTATTTTCTCTTAGTCCACTTGAGTAATATAAATCTGATTGTACCCCAAATAACCTTCAAGAAAATAATACCATCCTCTACCTATAAGATAGTCTAATATCTATCTATGAATGCACAGGAAATTGGTCTTTCTGGGTCTATGTATTCAGCTTCCTGTAGTCCATGCATACTCGCCATCTAGTGACTGGTCTCATAGTAATTAACTCATTCTTATCATCTGGAACCACAGTGATAACATCCTTCTTTGGTACATATTGAACTAGGATCACCCATTTGCTGCTGGCAGTGACCTAACCTGCATCTAACTACTTAATGATTTATTTCTTCATAACCGTTTGTATAGGTTGATTCAATATACAATAATGCTCAATGCTAGGTATAAATTTTGGCTCAAGCTAAATTTTATGAGTGTAAATTTTAGGTGGAACTTAACCTAAGTTAACAATGGTCCAACCAATATACCTCTTAAGCCTCTGCAAAATTGATACTAAGGTCTCAACATGCAACACTAATAAATCTACTGCAATAATAATCAACATGGTATTGTTGATCCCTAAATATACATAAAACAAATGAGAGAGAAGGGCCTTCAATTCTAGAACTGGTGGCTCCTCAATAGATGTTTTAGCCGGTGAGGTTGCTTTAATTTTTAGATCAAGGTCCAACTTATTTAGTGTATAAGAGTATGAACATATATCCATAAGTGCATTCATCATCTTATCATGCATATCAATGCCATCACTATAAAAAATTCATTATCACAGCAGTAAATGCCTCAACACTAAGCCTCTCCTCAATAGGTGTGACCAATGCATCTTCGTCTACAGTATCTATCCTAAAATTCACATGAATATTCTTTGGCTGCTTTATTGTTTGATATACATTAAAGGTAACCTATTCATAATTAAATCTAAACTTCATTTGTCTTGTCTCTATGTTAACCAATGCCCTTCCGTGGCTAGGAAAGGTCTTCCTAAGATAATAGGGACCTCTAAGTCAGCCTCACAAACAAGGATCTCAAAATTATCTAGAAATATGTTTGATTCTACTTTCTCCAAAACATCATTCAAGATGTTGACCGACTTTTTCATAGTGCAATCAACCAGCAAAGGCCTCATAGAGTCTGGTCTAGGCGATACCTACCTTTTAATGACCCTTCATGTTATTTTTTATATTTTTACTTATTTTTACTATTAGAGCTTGTCTATAGCTTCTCCAAGTTATTTATGACTTTTTGGAATAGATAGCTTAGTTTTCGAGCAGTTCATTTGGTTTTTAGAGCCATTTCCATATTTTAAAGTCCTTACTGGTTTCAAATGGTCACTAGGCAAAACCTTAAGTCAAACAACCTCGACTGCAAATTTTAACTATTCTACTAGCGTCGACATATTTATTTTAGGCCAAGTGGACCTTTGATTCGAGTCCCAAGGCACCCGGTCTCATTTTGACCTATTCGTCGAAAAGTTAAGAAATTGGATACTAGGTGTGGGACCAACTCTTTGTTGAAACAAACTCTGAATCAAAATTTTGACTATACCATTAATTGTGGAACATCAAATTTGGTGTGGTTACATAGTTCATTTTCGTATATAGGATTTCAGATGAATCCTGAGGGCTTGGTGGAGACATAAAACAATTTCAATGTCTTAACTAAATCTATGTTTCTAGTGCATTTCAATCGCGGTGGCTTTGGCCGCGATCACGACTCCTTGATAAGGGTAGAAAGTTCCATGATCGTGACACTTTAAGTCATGAACATGACTCCTTGCACAGTCCACTAGTGCCACAATTGTGAAGGGCAAATACTACGATCGCAACTCTTGCATGTAACACCCCAGAAAACGGGTCTGGGAACATCACATGGGGCTTGAGGCTATGAGTAGCCCCAAGCTAACCCTTTGAGCCATTTTCATTCAGTTCAACACAAATCAACGGGGTTTCCATAAATAACTCTCAAATATCAATAGAGTAATCATCATCCAAGAATAAAAGAATTTCAGAAAGATAACAAAATAGTACTTATTAGTCAACTCCCAATATCTATACTAGTCTAACAAGCCTCTAAGAAAATCAATAAAACCAGCGAGCCATTGAGACATGCCCTAACTGACTCATACTCAGTTATCAAATGTGAATGATTCTATGAAACCAACATCAGACAACACATCCTCAGAATATGAGGACTCACGACAACAGAGGATATAGAACAGCGTGCCCAAAGAATGACTGTCAAACTTGGAACTAAGCACCTAAACCTACATTCCAAGAAAATGCA
>NW_025893668.1:0-2019 GCF_002878395.1 Capsicum annuum | reverse complement strand
TTTTTATACAATTTCAATTGAGTTCATATACCAAAATTTATTTATCTAATCTAGGACTAGCGGTGGATGGGTAAATTTATAAGGTCAACTACAACTTCAATTGCATCTTTTATAATTTTAAAAAATAATTAAGACCAATTCGGACCAAATTAACATTTTCAAAACTTCTCCTTCTTTTCCAAAATACAAATCATCCATTTGTGAGAAAAATGTTTCATCATTTCAAATCTCGAGTTCTCTCTCTTTTCTTTTCTCTTTCTTACTGAATTATACAGTACAGACAACAACTATAATTGCTCAACAAATTGCTCTACCTTTCACAACAGATCAATTTTCTTCTCATTTCCTACCAGATAGGTGTTATTTTTGACTTCATTCTTACATGTATCAGTCGTTTGATCTATCTTCGTAGGTAACAACGTTCGAGAAGAGTTCTATTTTTATTATTTTTCTAAAAAATAAGGGCTTTTAAGTGAATAATGAAAAAGAAAACTTTTAGTTTTATTATCTTCGAGAATGCTTTTACAATTTAAATTTTGATGGTAAAATCGTAACAAGAACATGAAAAAACCCTAGTTTCTGTCATAGTGTTCCGTTGACTGTCGTGGTATTATAGGATCGTGTTTGTGGTGTTTATGGTGGTGGTGGTGGTCATCGTCATCATCGTTGTGGTGGCACTGGTGGGGACTGTTTGTGGCATTAGTTGGTGTTTGTGGTGGTATTGGTTGGTGGTGTTTGTGGTGGTTGTTGATGCTATCGGTATTCGTGATGTTTGTGGCATTTGTTGGTGGTGTTTATGGTGGTCGTGGCTAATGGTGTGTCATTATTGGTGGCGTTTGTAATGTATTTTTTAAAATTTATGCATACATCAATTGTAATATAATTTTTGTTTTTCTGTTGTTTGTAGGTAAAACATGTCTCCTAAAACAAAAGAAAGTGAAATTGAATAAATGTCTGACCACCTCAAAAAAAAGGCTACACTACAGAGGGATTCAAAGGAGCTTGCTGAACAATCTCAGTCAGGGAAACAAAGTGAAGCTGAGGAAAGATATGAAAACAACGTTAAAGGAGATAGACTAGCGTATGTAGATGGTGATGAATAAAATTAATGTGAGAAAGAGAAAGAATTAGAGAGTGAGAAAGAGAAAGAGGATGATCATCAACATGATTATAATGGATCACCAGTGGGGTGTGAATTAATATCAACATGCCAGCATGATCCTATCAAAACTTTAGTATTGACAAGTTTCAAGTTGCGATATTAATAAATGACAAAAAAGCACAAGAAGAACTAACTGGTGAAATTGTACTTAAATGTCAGATGGGGAGTAAATTTACTAATTTTAGGAAAATTATGAAGGATGAAAACATAGACGGACTTTTTAAGAAGAGCTGATTTGGACGCTTTCTTAAGCTGGCTGAGAACGCCCCTGACCGTTTTCCAATGAGTATGGTATATGGTCTTCTCAAGCACAGGATCAAGTACGTGGGGGATGATAAAAATTTGGAGAAGGGCAAAAAGATGGATGAAGTCTAAATCAACTAATGTGGCGTACCGATTAGTTTTGGCTTGCAATAGTTTGCCATAGTGTCGGGCATGAGATTCCATCGTCCAGAAGAACCACCTATCTCCAAGGGAACACCCCACAAAAGATCCTAGGCAAGAAAACGCAAGGAAAAAATAGATGGATTGTTTGAAATTGCTCGACATGGCTACAAAGTATTGGATTTGTTGACATATCTCATGGATAAAACCATACCAAAGCAGTACAGGAAGAAATTGTGCTTAGTTTGGTTTGCCCATTCAGTTACAGTCCCTATTTGATAATTTACAACAGATGGGTAATCTATTGCGACATGTGATAATTCATTTGATAATTTATAATAGATGGGTAATCTATCACAATAGATTACTTAATCTATTTGATATTTTGCAACAGATGAGCATCTGATACAACAGGTTGAATATTTATTTTTATACAATTTCAATTGAGTTCATATACCAAAATTTATTTATCT
>NW_025893667.1:0-7923 GCF_002878395.1 Capsicum annuum | reverse complement strand
ATTTTCAATGTTATTTATTATCTTGTGTTGTTCTTCTCGTAGTGAGTTTTTTAAATTATATAAACTATCACATGTACTTTTATCTAAATTTTCTAAGGTTTTTTCTATCCATGCTAATTTTTCTTTTAGGTCTTTCATTATTTGTCTAATTCGGTTTCTATAATTAATTTCATTATTTAGATTTTCTTGATTTTCTCTAGTTTGTCTAATATATTCTAACATATCTTAATCTGAATAATATCCTTCTGGGTAAATTTCTTCGTATAACTGTTCTAGGCAATTTATAGTTTCAATTTCATAGTCTATTACTTTTTCTAATATTAGTTTCTTAATATCTATAATTTCTATGTTTTTAAGTATATATAATATTAAAACTTTAAGATAATCTAAATGATCTATTTTTAAAATTGGGTTTATTAAAATATTTTGTAGTTGTTTGTTTTAGCCTTAGTAGTTTTTGCATATTTTTATTAAGAAATTTTATATCTTTATTTTCCATGTATTTATCTATATTTATTTTTATCGGTTTTTTCTAGTAACTGAGTGTTTTTTATATCTTTTTCCAAAAATTTTATGTAACTTATCATCGTAAATATTTATAAGAGTAGTTAGGTAGTTGTGGTATATAGCTTACTCTAGTCATATAATTTTCACCAAAAGCTTTTTCTAATATGATTTTTCTTATATCTGCTACTTTTATATTTCTAAGTGCATACAAAATAAGTATCTTGAATTTATCTACCATCATATCAGATATATTATCATTCATTTTCATAAAATTGCTTTTTTCAAAATATTCCCTTCAACCATGTACATAAAATATAGTCATCTTAGCTTACTATATACTAGATTATTCTTAAATAATATGTTCTTCCGTCACTATTAACATGGTAATCCGGATACTTTTTCCCTTAAACAGCGCCTCTACTCTGGTTACTCCCCGCCACGGCTTCTTGCCTCATTGGTTTCACCTTTAGGATAGCATAGTCCTTAGGGATATTTCTCCGTTTCCTCTTTGTTAATAAACTTCTTAACATATTATTCTTCGAATAATTCTACTATAAAGTAACTAATATGAATTTATTTTATCATATCATGATTGTTGGGAATTATGAAATTAGCTATTCATAATTATAAATAGATATACCTGTTCCGGTAGCTTTGATGTTTCTGAGTTTTGTTGTTCCATAGCTTTTTCCATTGGAGTATGTTTATCTTATTAACTGAGTAGAATATTTTTTTGTGGAATGGAGAGAGTAAAGTGCTTCAACGCATGAAGGCTTGCCTTTTGCAATGCCTTCTGCCTCTGTATTTATAGAATGAAAATGTGAATCTTTACATGTTTCCTATTTCTAAAAAGTAATAAAAAAGTCAAAAAAAAGTGGGGCCTATCCCATTTAACTTTCCTAATTTTCTAATCTACTTTACGTAAAGTTTCTTACAACTTATTTAATGTACATCAAGACTTTTGTTACAATAATTTAATGTACATCAAGACTTTTATTACATATTGTACAATAATTCTGTTTTTGTACAGTGTCTTGTCTCCGTTGATTTTGTCGTATCTGTTCCATTATTGCTCTGTATCTGCTCCATTATTGCTCTGTATCTGCTCTATTATTGCTCTGTATCTGCTCCATTATTGCTCTTTATCTTATCTTTCCAGCTGGCATTTTGTCTTCTTTATTCTAGATGTACCTCTGGAATAATATTATCTTCTCCATTGCACCTCGAACATTGGTGGTCTGGATATTTATGTCCGATTATCTTACAGTATCTTGTTAGCAATCCGTCTGAAATAAATCCCTTTTTTATTGCTCGCGCGGTAGATTGTTTTTCTGGGTTAAGTAGCGTCAGTATCCATTGTCTTACGTCTTCCATATCTGCTTGTCTTAGTTCTTTCGAATTTGAATATATCATCTGGTGATCTCTTGAATAGTAGCTCCATATCGGGTTTCCGTTAGCATAGTTATTTGCTAGTTCTTGAATGATCGTAGCTAGTCCAATAAGTCTTTTATTTGCATAAAAATCTGGTATCTCGATTCTAGGTATCTCTGGTTGTTGCGATATATCTTCTGGTATAATCATATCTCTTGTCAGTCCTATCTTTACAACTTGTATCACTGGTTTTATCTCATCATGTAATATCTCTGCTGGTGCAGTATAACACTTTATATAAAATAAATTTCCTTTTGTTATTCTTTTATAGGTAGTGAATATCTTATATAGTTCCTCCATAGCTGTTAGCTCTTCTCCGTCTTGGGTGTATATGGTATTTAGTAGTCCATAGTCAAAACAGGTTTTAACTAGGCTTGGGTTAGTTTTGGGTAGTGCTATTAATTTATTGTATCCTTGTAATTTTTGGGTTATATAATTGGTATTTGGTTCTTTGATATCTGTAGCTCTGGGGTTATGGTTTAGAAAGGTTTGTACTCTGTATATATTTTCTATGTATTTTTGGGCTGTGTAGTTGTATATTTTCTTGTCTTGGTTTAGGCTGTCTCGGTATGTGTTAACTTGTGGGGGTATGAATAAATGGTCTTTTTGTGCTTTTGGGGTAAATGGTTTTTCAAATATTTTATTCATATTTGCATTCTGGTATCTTGGCCTATTAACTCCTTTGCTTGTACCTGCAGAAGTAGATTGATAAATGTTATGGGTTTTATGGAGTGTCCCAACGTCTCCTTCTAGCTCTGGATTTTTAATGTCTTCCGATCGATATAGCTCTGCACACTGCTGAGTTAGCTGACTTGTAGCTATAGACTTCAGTTTATCTTCATTAGTCTTTAGCTTTTCTATCTCATTACCCATACTGTCCACTTTCATTGAAAGCGTAGTTAGGGTGTTAAGTATTTTTTCTAGAGTATCTTCCTCTACTATTTCAGTCTGTGTAGCTTTGTCTTGATATGTAATCTGCAATAACATTTTTGTTAGTACTGATCACTTCAATTGTAAATGTGAAATTTAATATATTTAAAATTAGTCTTCGAATCTCTTTTGTTGTAACTGAATTTTGTATTTTCTTTGTTAGCCACCAGCGTACCTGTGTATTATCTGTTCGTACAATAAATTTGTTATATACAATATATGGCTCAAATGCTAATAAACACTTATATAATGAACATAATTCTTTCCTATTTATTTCCCATTTTATTTCTGTTTCGTTAAACGTACCTGAGTAATATCTACAATGATGTTCTATTTTTTCTGTTTCATATCGATATTTAAGTACTCCTCCGTAACTATATTCACTTGCATCTGCTTCTACTATATATATATATTTTCTATTTTCATCTGGAAATTGTAATTTAGGTAATTCTCTACAAAGTAATTTTATTTTTTGAACTTGTTTTTTATCTTTTTCATCATAGTTATACTCTATATCCTTTTTTAATTTTTTCTGTAGTGGTTTTAAGGTTTCTGCCAATTTTGGAATATATTCTCTTACTTGGTTTACTAATCCTAAAAATGATTGTAATTTCTTTTTTGTATCTAATTCTTCTTTCGAATTTATTATTTTTTGTACTATATGTTGTTGCATTTTTACTCCACTTTTATCTATTTGTATTCCTAAAAATTCTATCTGGTTTTTCATAATTTCAGCTTTCTTTTTGCTTAGGCTAATTCCTGATTTTTCTATTATATCTGTGAATTGTTCTAATAATTTTAAATGTTCTTCTTTAGTTTTTGTATATAATAATATATCATCTATGTATACTATACAATTAGATAATTGTTTGAAATAATTATCCATAAAATGTTGGTGCATTTTTATATCCAAATGGTAACACGTTCCATTCATAAAATCCTTGTGGTACCGTAAATGCGGTTAATTCTTTAGATTCTTCTTCTAGCTTTAGGTGGTAAAATCCTGATTTACAATCAAATTTGGTAAAATAATTATATCCTTGGATTTGTCTTATTTTTAATATCTTATTGGGTATTGGGTAATTATATGTTATAGTTTTTGCATTTAAATTTCTATAGTCAATAACCATCCTACTTTTTCCTCTTTTTTGTTCACTATGTTTATTTACTATAAATGCTGGACTATTATGTTTACTATTACTTTTTTGTATATATTGTTTTTTAATAATTCATCTATGTGCATTTTAAATTCTTTTAAATCATCAAAATTATATGTTAATGGTTTTTGTGTGATTATGCTATTTTTATCTATTAATTCAATTTTTATAGTAGTTTTGTGTTTTTCCCATCCTTTTAATGGATCTTCACTATATAATTGTTCTAATTTTTTCTGAATTATTTCTATTTTATTAATTGAAAATATAGTTATTTCTGTTTTATTTATTGGAAATACTACTAGTTCTACTGTATCTTCAGTATTGTTTATATTTTCTAACTTTTGTGTAATTTTTTCACTTCCTTTTATCCAATCAGTTTTCTTTCTTATTTTATTATTAACTCTTTTTGCTCTTACTTTTTGTTTACATGGTGTTGTAAACCACCAGTCTGTTTTGGTTATTATATGTGGGTATAATTTATCTAAGAATGGCATTCCTAAAAGTTTATCTTTTGATGTTAATTCATAATTATAAATTTCTTCTATTGTTAATACCTTATCCCATACTTGTATTTTTACATTCTTAGCTTTATAAGTAATTAGGCTTCCTTCATTATTAAATCCTTTAACTATTATTGGTGTTTTTAGTTTATCCCATTTGCTTTTTGGTAAGCAATTATATCTACATAAATTAGCTTCTGCTCCTGTATCTATCATAGGCGTATAATATCTACTGTAATATCCTTCTACTACTATCTTCATTAATACATGTATCTTCATTTCATGCTAAGGCTCTTTTTAAGAATAACTTTTCTTGGTTATATGTTAAGGTTAATTGTGTATGTTCTATATTATATGGTTTTACTTGTTCTAACCATTTTATTCCTAATATTATATCTGCTTTTTGCATTTCTTCCTTTACTTCAAATTCTATTTTTATTTTTCTAACTCCTAATATTATTTCTTTTTCTGCTAGATTTTTATTATTTATTAAACTTCTTGGTAAGTCTGGGCATATATTATTGTCGGTTTTTATTTCTTCATTTTTTACTAGATATTTTGCTATATAATTTTCTTCTTGTCCTGTATTCAAAAGTATTAAATATTCTTTTTCATTTATTTTTCCTGTTATGTAATATTGATTTAAATTACTTATTGAGTTTGTTTCATAACTTGTTCTTTTTTATGAGCTTGATGATTCTGGCTTTTCATTAGCTATTCTTTTCGTTGTACTTATTCTATCATTTACTATTTCTAAATTTTCTTCTGTATCTATGTCTCTATAGGTATAATCATTATAATCTATTGTTTTTACTATTTGTTCGAATGGGCTTTCTATTTGTATTTTGTTAATCTTATTTTTTCCTGTTATTTTATGTTTTGTTGTTAATACATATAGGTTTTTACATCTTGCTGTAAATATTTTACTTCCTGGGGTTAGTTCTATACCTGATATTTTCCAATATAATACTAACGATTTATCTATATTCCTATCTGTTACTGCTACTGAATAATTTGCACTTATTATAAATTAAAATTTTTGATATATTAGATTTCCTTTTACGGCAGTTATTATGCTTTTTTCTATAGGTTTTATAATTCTATCGTCTGCTAAATATAATTCTATTGGTGTATCTATTCCTTCTCTAAAACATGCTTTTATTAATATCTCTGTACCTCCAAGGTGTACATATTTTATTGGATCTCCTTTTCTTTTTATATCATTTATTTCTTTATTAATTATTCTTTTTGTTACCAGTGGTATACTAGCTTTTCCTTTTGCATATCTGCAGTCTATTACATGTTCTTTTTGACATACTACATAATATTCATCTTTTTTCCTAGTAAAAATATTTTTTATTGTTGGTATTTTAAATATTTTTTCTACACTTAAATCTAATTCTTTTCCTTTTATTTCATCAAATATATTACTGTCAAATATTATTTTTTGTTCCGTTCCTTCATCATTTAAATATTCTTCCTTTGTTATTATTTTTATATCTTCTTCAGTCATTTGATTCATCTATTTCGCTATCTGTTTCATTATCTGTTTCGTTTTCTGAAATTTCATATATACTATCTTCACTTTCTAATTCATAATCTATATAATCTATCTGCATGTATTCGGTATTTTCTATTTTTATTTCTGATATTTGTTTATTTTTTGGATTTTTAGGTAATTTACAATCTCTAGCTAAGTGTCCTAATTTTCCACAATTATAACAAGTACATTCTTTTATAGATTTCTTCTTTCTATATGGTCTTTTATGTTTATAATTTTTTACATAATATCTTTTTCTTGGTTTTTTATATTTATATTTTGATTTTTTATATTTCTTATATTTCTTATTAATGTTTTTTCCATTTTTAATTCTTCTCTATATTTTTCACATAAGTTTCTATACCATTGTTGTAAATATTTTATTCTTGCTCCTAACGTATCTACTATTTTTGCTTCTTCCCAACTTTTTATTATTTTCGAACTAAATGGCTCGGGTAATTTATTAAAATATAATTTTCTTATTTCTTTACTTTCTTCTATACTATATGCTCCTTTGTAATAATATTCTTTAAATGCGCAAGTATATTCATCTATGTAACACATATTACATATTGCTAATTTTAACATTAAATTTCTATTTGTATCTTTTTCTTCATTTTGTTCTTCTTCGATTGTTGTCGTACTACCAAATTCATCTTTTATAGCTGTTTCATATTTTTTTAATAATTCTATAGGTGTTAGTTTAGTTATTGTCGATGATGTTCCTTCTATAGGTTTATTAGTTCTTAATACTTTTTTGCTATTTTCAGTTAGATTTGCAAACCATAGTTTTACTGATCCTATTAATGTTTTTTCTATATATTCCGGTGCATCTGTTATATTTATATTATTATCTAATAATTGTTTTGTCATATATCCTATCCATAATTGTATTATTTTTTCTGTATCTATTACACAGTCTAGATCTAAAAAGTTATAATTTTTATTTACTATTTGTTTTGGTATCCATTTATCATATTCATTATATTTTTTAAACTTATTCTTATAATATATAGGTTTTCTTATTTCTGTTGTTTTAGGTATTATATTTTCATTTTCTTTTTTATCAAGAGTATTTATTTCTGTGTGGGTATTTTCTAAGTTTTCCTCATAAATTTTTTGTTCTTCATTGATTTCTAAATTTTTTGTATTTGTTAATATTTCTGTATATGTTTCACTATCTTCGGACTCATAATTATCTGTCTCTTCAATATCTATGTTATTTATTTCTAATTCTTCGTTTTTTATTTCTAATTTTTCCTTAAATTGATTTATCTCATTTAGTAATTTTTGTTCTCTATCTTTTTCTTCTTTTTCTTTTTGTCTTTATTCATACAGCTCTTTTAACATTTGTAATTCTTTTTCTAATTCAGCAATTCTACTATTTTTAGTTTCTTCTATTTTTCGTATTTCTTCCGTAGTTTGTTGTTTTATTTTTTCTATTTCTTTTTTCCTATCTATCTCTTCATTTTCTTTTTCTATTCTTACCATTGCTGTTAATTTATCTTCTAATTTTAATTCTTCTTTTTCTAACATTAGATATAAATGTTCACCTATTTTCTTATATCTTCGTCCTAGATTAGAAAATACTATTTTTATTTTTGATCCTTCGTAATTTTCATATATTTTTTCATCTATTATAAATTCTTCTTTATTCATTTTATTGTGAATAGGTCATGTTGATATACATATTCTAAACTATCTATTTGTGATTCTAATTTTGATATTTCATCTCTTTGTGTATCTATTGAATTTTTACTAACTCCTGCAAATATATTATAATTTAGTCTTTCTATTCTTATTTTTAATTCTTTACGTTTTTCAGAGATAATTTGTTTTAATTCTTTATATTGTTGTA
>NW_025893666.1:0-20969 GCF_002878395.1 Capsicum annuum | reverse complement strand
GTAGGAAATTCAAGAATGCAATTTTGTCCTCAAGTAGATTATTTCTTGACCCATTAAGTCCTTCATTAATTATCACTATTAAATTTTTATTTATTTACTTATAACAAAAAAGGGATTAATATATTGTCAATTGATAATTCTAGTGAATTATATCTTCCTATTTGAAGTCAAAAGAGACCAATTAAGATTGTTCGTGTTAATGTTGGAATTTTTGTATTTAAAATTATTTCACAATCTGTAATTAGGAATCTATATTAATTTAAATAGAATAAATTTTTGGGATTATAATAAATTAGCATAATATAGTTAACTGGTGTATTTTTTTTTTTTATTATTATTTTTACTTATCATTAGTAAAGTTTATTTATTATTTTTTTAAATTATTATTTTTTAAAATAAATAAATAAATAAATTTTACTCAATTTTTTTTATTAAAGTTAAAATAGCATTTAGAATAAATAAAAATTATTAACAATTTTTACAAATAAGGTCAATCGATATTTTAGCATTAAATAAATTTTAGACATGTTTTAGATATTTGTCTCGATTAAGAATGCGGCACACACATTTTTCTGAGACGTTTAAAATTCAAGGATTCAACAATGCACCTTGACAAATATTTTTCTAAAATTAACTTTTACCAATTTAATACACGAGTTACAGACAACTATTAGACATTAAAAAAGTGAGCTAATTAGGCTTTAACATAATTATCAAAATAATTTAAGTTAGGATAAGTCAATAAAAACGACCGTGCTAGAACCGCGGAACTCGAGGGGTGCCTCACACCTTCCCCTCGGTCAACAAAATTTCTTACCCGATCTTTTATTTTTGCAGACCAACAAAGAGTCATTTCCTTTTGATTAGGGATTCAAAAAGGTGATTTGAAACTCCATAACTCAATTTCAAGTGGTGACTCTGTAATTAAAATAATTCCTATTCAAAACCGTCACTTTAATTGGAAAAACCCCTCGACCTCGAAACCGTCACTTTAACTCAATTCCAAATGTCACACCACTTTTTCGCTCGAGCCTTCGAGGTTGAATGGTATAACCATAGTGTCAATCCGTTGCTTATAACCAGTACCTAGGAGGTTGACATAAATAGTTAATTATTTGAGAACAAGGCATGTAAGGGAAAGGTTGAACTAAAACCAATCACCTAATTCATTCTGTCACGCCCCAAAATCCCATCGGGCCGGACTGACACCTGAAGCCGAGAAGGCCCGGAAGAACCCATTCAAATACCTGTACTTTCACTTACATGTCACCAAAAATTGGACAGCACTCCGTTGCATATAGAAGGATCAAATTATCTGTATCAGCACAACACGCGCAAATATATATATATATATATATATAATACTTGACCGTCGGGGCCACCACATATATAGATATAACATCATTATATAAACTTCCATGACTTTACCCTTCCTTATGTCTACAAAGCCTCTAGGATATACATGACATAACTAGGGTCGGGACAAACCCCCGCCCATACATGACTCATGTACAATAACAAAACATAAGGAACCGACTCGGAAAGCTCCGAAGCAAACTGGAGCTCACCAACAATAGCTGTATGACCTGGCTCCTACTTGTGCGGTGTATGAGCTGAGGTACCTGTGCCTGCAGCATAAAATGCAGGTCCCCCGTGAGGGACGTCAAATAGGAGTGGACCACACTTACTAGAACTTGTGACAACCTGTACATTGTATTTATTCAGTCACTTTACCTTCGTTCTTATTGTCTTTGTAATCATTACTGTACTGTACTGTGACCATTAGGCTGCCTCCAGTACATATCAACTGGAATCGACCCATGCTAGGCTTATGCCCCTAGGATACCACCCATAAACACATAAAAAGGGATCGACCCATGCAAGGCTTATGCCCTTGGGATACCACCTGATAAGAGAGAACTTCCATCACTTAGCTCAATTAATCTTTGAGATTGTTATTTCGGTCGCCACCACATTTTTGATACTTTGAAACAATGATACATCAATAGGAACCAAGTAATAGACCTTCTATACAATAACGATGTAATAAAGACTCATTGGTACATCAACAATGTGTTTTAGAATCACCAATATCACAACAATAAAATAGGAGCCTTTTGGTATATCAATGAAACATTTTGACACTTTATAGAATGAAAACAACTTCTTTGGCAACGTAGAACAATACATGTTTTTGGACAACCTCGGAATCTTACTTGATGAAACATTGGTGTTTTCATGCCAAAGAACATTGTTAGAGTATGCTTTACATACCTCATTGTAGATTCGAATACCAATTCAACACAACTTTCCGCCTTTACAAATCACTTATCTACAATAAAATGTTTGGCATCTAATATTAGCAACCCAACACCACAATTCTCTTCCATAATTCCATACTACCAATATTTGCAAAACATTCCAAAAACCAACTTGAACAATAGGTTTATGTGTATATATATATATATATAATCATCATTTTAATACCACATCATCATACCAAATTCCTTCACAATTCAACACAATCCAACATCATTTCCAATCATCTTTCAACAACAATCAAATAACATACTTCTTACGCTCACATGCATACATATATATATATATACATATCCATATAAATAACACCAACATAATTTACATCCTTACCAAAAAATGACCCTTTTGATTTCGAAGTCCTGTTGGCACAAATAAGGGGTGCTTCTCGAAGCCCTTGAGATGGTGAACACAACTACGGAATCAATTTGGATTTTCTACGGTTGAATCACAAGATATTTGGAGTTGAAATTAGGCTAGGGTTTCTTATTTTCAATAATTTGATGATAATTGATAGATATGAGACTAATTATATGTATATAATGACCAATTTTCGTCCATGAGGTGATGAAAAATGACCATATTGCCCTTAAAAATTTAAGTAAATCCGAATCTGTCCATGACGGACTGTTTTGATAGACTAAAGTAAATCGACCATAACTCTTTGCTCCGTTATCGGATTTGGGTTAAATTGGTATCGTTGAAAAGATAATTCAAAGGACTTTAATTTAATATAAAGTAGGCCACCCAATTCGTCTTGTACAGGGAGTTATGATCGTTTGAAATTGACCCTAAAAATCTGTTTTGAGAGGCTGAAGTAAAACGAGTATAACTCCTTACTCAGATGTTGGATTTGGATGAAACCAATTGCATTGGAAAGAAGACTCAAAGATATTTCTTTTGATATGTGGTAGCTCTCCCAGTTCATTATATTGAGGGAGTTATGATCGTTCAAAGTTGACCCAAAAAACTGACAGGCCTCAGTAGTTTGTGTGCAGGAAATTTTCCTGCACATTTACTGTTCACAACATTACGGCCACCGTTTTATAGTTTCGAACGGTCTCGATTATATCCAAAACTTATCCATTTTTGAAAATCTTTATATCGTTAGAAAACTTATTCAATAACCTTCGTATGGAACCATCGACGGGCAAATTCCGGTATAAATAAGGTCAATTCCTATACACATATAATCAAACTATACACTTGAAACCATCTCAAAATAATCAATACTCATACTTAAACTCATATATACCTAACTTAGGATCAATACATATACTCCAACACATATAACAATGGCTAATGCACGTAATTAAGTACGGGGTGTTACAGATTCCTATCGTGTTTTAAGAGTAAGCTATAGTATTATGTGCTTCCGGCTAGGTTGAGCTATAAGCAAATCAGCAAACGTACCGATTCATGGTTAAGAAAGTTGCATCACCTTTGATACCTAAATTCTTTCCCCAGATAAGTTGTCTGTATCTTCATTTTTCCTGTGTAATCTTATTCTTGGTTAATAACTGATTTCAGTAAAAGAGTCTGCTCTAGTAATCTCCAATTATAGAAGTGACATTGACTGACTTGTTGGATGGGTTCTAGCTCAGGTGCTTGTCTACTTCAAATTAAGTTTTTCTATTTCCTGAAGCAGTGAATTGTTGCTTTTTCTTGATGCATTCAAAATCCCCCTTTTTTATGCTTCCATTTCTTAAGTGAAGAGCCTACAAGTTGTAATGAAAGGTTGAGAAACTCCCTAGAGCATATCGTAACAAAGTGATCACTATCTACTCTCATTCATTTGATAAGTTTAAAAATCCGCGCATTATAGGAAAGTAAGTTGTCATATTTTCACTCATTAAAGTACTTGAATTTTTCACCTTAGTTAGACATTTTAATCTTGAGATTAAAGATAAAATTTAGTATCTTTTACTTATTTAAAACTTATAATAGTTGCTATCTTCCATTTCATCCTTCCTCTCTCGGTTCTCGCTCCATCTGATCTTATGCTTAAAACTATCTCTGCGGAAAGCATATACAGTAAAATTACTGCATCCAAGATCCGACTACAAATTAATTTATTTCTCTGTTTCTTTTGTTCCAAAAAAATAAAAGAAGATTTTAAACAAGAAATTCTGCTATGTTTATTCATTACTTTTTAGCAATCAATGACATCCATACATCCAAAAACAGACAACAAAGCTACACAAGAATAAGAAATAATCTCATATTCTAACAAAAAAATACACACAAACGTCACCACAATAAGCTTAAAAAAAAGAAGGAAGCACACATAAATGAGAAGAATTTTTTTTGAAAAAAAAATGGTATTCAAGAATTTCGCATTTCAACTTGTAACAGTAAAAAAATAAGTTAATTAAAAAAAATAAAATAATGGGTATTCAAGAATCCATTTTATGCCTTTTAACATAACAACACAAAGAAATCAATAAAATAAGCCTTTTTTTTTTTAAAAAAAAAAAGTAGAGAGAAAGGTAATCAATAATCTCACTTTCCAACTTATAACACCACAAAAAGAAAAACTTAATTTCATCGAGGGGGGAAGGTTGAAAACAGATTAGGAAGAAAATTACCTATGCGGCTTGTTGAGGATGATTGAACAAATAGCCGATTATAAGTAAAATGGTGCTCTTATTTATACAATTCAAGTGCAGAAATTTCTGTATTCTAGAAAAGTCTTTCACTTCATTTTTGTAGTAATAATGGAATACAGATGGTTGGTTCTTAGTTTATATGTGGCAGAGAAAGCTTGAAATATCCTAGATTTTTTTGGAAACCAACACATTATATATTAATAAAAAAAGAAAAAAAATTAATACGAATTACCTTAAATACCTTTGGTCGTCGACTTGATGGCCTTTCTATATAGTTAGTATATAATATAACATAACTCAACCATCTCAACCAGAATCAATCAACATATTTGCAAGATTCTTTATCGTTCTAGTAGAGTAGTTATCTAAATTTTCTTTAATATCAGAAATAGTTACTTTATTTTATTCTTCATATTCAGTGTTTGCTATAAGATCAAACAAGGAGTCAAAGGTGACATTCTCATCCTTCACTGTTAGCATAGAAACATCTTCAAAATTTTCATCCTTCTCAGATTCATTAGAGGAATCTCCCCAGACAACTAATACTCGTTTCACTGCATAATCAGCTGCAACCTTTCTTCTTGACTTTTTAGGGACATGGTCCTTTTTCTTTTTACGCTGTCACCTCTATACTTTAGATATTCTTGATAATCTAGTTTGTGAATTAGACAATCTTTGATGAAATACCTAGATTTTTCACATTTGTGGCAAACTTCAACTGTACCTCCCTTTTTGTTGCTACTTCCTCATCTTTGAAACTGATCATTTTTCTTCAGTGATCTAACAATATTTTTTACCAAATAGGCAACATCAGTTTTCTTCTCACTTGAATCAGATTTTAAAGCCTTCAATGCCAAAGATTTTTCTCTTTTTGATTTCTTCTTCTCTTACCCTTGTTGCTTCTTGAGTTCATAAGTTTTTAGATTACCAATAAGTTCATCCATTGTGAGAGTTTTCAGATTTCTTGCCTCGGTGATATTATCTACTTTGCTTTTCCAGGATTTACGAAAAACTTTCAAAATTTTTCTCACCTGTTTATACAAAAGAATAACTTCTCTTAAGTAGTGCAACTAATTGGTTATTTAAGTGAATCTAGTATGCGTACCTTGGTTAGTTTCTTCTTCTTTTATGGTGAACGTTTCATATTGAGTAGTCATCATATCAGCTTTTGAATCCTTCACATCAGTTGTTCCTTCGTGAGCATTCCTCAAGCAATCCCAGATTTTCTTAGCATTTTCATAAGCATAAATTCTATTATATTCATCAGGCCCTATGCCACAAACAAGCAATTTGTTTACCTTGTAATTCTTCTCAACTTTCTTTAGATCTTCATCATCAAACTCTCTCCAAATTTGACAATCATCTTTGTTATGTCTCCTGCTTTGACCTCTCAGACTGGCACATGAGGACCATCAATTCTTACATCCATGATCTTACTATCCTCATCTATAATGAAGTCACACATCCTAGTTTTTCATCACCCATAGTACTTCCCATTAAAGCAGGGTGGTCTAGTAGTAAATTACCATTTTTTTAGATTAGGTGGAGCATCCATGATTAATAAATCACTCTAGGTGTGAACCTTTTAGAGTGTCCTTGTTCTGATATCAATTATTGAAACGTGGGGGGTGCACCACCTTATAAGGGACTAGGTCCCTTAGAGTCAAATACAAGTAATAAAGCAGTAACACAGTAAGGAAATAAAACTTTGCAGGAAAGTAAAGAATACAATGATTTAACGTGAAACATCCTTGCTCAAGGGAAGGAAAAATCACGAATTGCCCTCACAAGCACTCAAGAATTTACTATAATCAAACTCATGATTACAGACTCCATTGAAACTTAACTCTAAACTCCACTAATTTGTATCAACTTTATTACAAACTCTCCTTGAAAACTCTGTGAAGATCTCTTCTCAATATTGATTAACTCTAATCAGTATCAACTCAGGTAACTTTACCTAAGCACTCTACAAACACAAGAAAAGTATTACTCTTATAAGCCGAGTAATTTAATTACAGACCAAGACTTGAGTCAAAAACACTTACTCTCTCGGCACACAAAATTTGGAACTTGAGAAATATTAAGTTTTAGCCGTTTTTCTTCTTGAATAACCAAAATGCGAAAACTATTGAATTGAGAAGCATTCTTTCTATTTATAGCAGGATAATGATTTGGATAGAATTTTGATTGGGACAAGTGTCCTATTTAGTACACAACTCACCTGCGCAGTTTGTTACACTAACAGACAAAACTGCGCAGACATGTGACAGCTGTATGTTTTCATGAAGAAGACCCAGGGACATGATTCCTTGTTGTCAGCTGATTATCATCAAAACAAGATGTAGTGGAATTTATTTGATATAGTTTTACATTTTATCAGAAAATTGGGTATAATTATCTATGTTATTTAACTTATTTTAGACATCATTATCTAGTGTTTGAAATATTTGTTTGTAGACACCTAATTTTGTCTCTCCCTGATATCATTTTTATTTATTTTTACCTTATCCTACCGTGTACCCTCAACCAGGTAATTATCTCTTCACAAAATACAAAAAATAAAAATTTTAAACAAACCCCTAACAAATTTTATCCTATCCTAACAAACCTTACACCTCATCCTAACAACCTACCCTACCCCTACCCTCACCCCTACCCACATAACCCCCCACCTACCTTTTTCTTGGTTTATACGTTACTTTTAGCATGTGAGGGGGATATATATACATAATAAAATAGAAAAAGCAAAGGAGACAAAAAAAGGGGGCCACTTTAAATATTGTTTTGGTCTTTCCAATTCAAAAAAGGGGAAGGAAAAAAGGGATCCAATTTTGTTTCCAGAAAAATAATAAAAAGAGGGGCCCACGTGTATTTTGGCTTTTTTGGTAGGGATAAAAGTTTTTTTCTTCATTCATTAGGGGGATAAGAAAAAGCCCTCACAGTAGACAAACTCCATGGTTCCTTTTTCTTCTTCTTCGAGCACAATTCACACACAGCTGAGACCACAACACATATAGACTCCATTCCCTGTATTCTTCGTCATAAACGCACACACTACTCACTGATTTAAAAATTCACACACATACACTAGATCGAAAGGAAAAATGGGATAAAAGAGAGAGTAAAAGGGAGAAATCGAGAGAAAGAGGGGGAGAGCTTGAGAAAGAATAAAAAAAAGCGAGCAAGAGAGAGAAGCAGCAAAAATAAGAGAGAGAAAGCTGAGAACCGTGAGGGAGAGAGAGACTGAAAGAGCGACGAAGACAGTGAGGTATGTGTTCTCCGGCGAAACTCCCACCGGAAAAAGCATAGTAGTCACTTTCTCTTTCACTGTCACTGGCAAAAGTCCCAAATCACCGCTATGAACCCTGAATCCACCAATACCACTGAGATCTACCGTCGAATCGCATTCTTCGATCGTTCGTTCTAACGAGTTTGGCTGGAAAAATGGTTAGCCGGCGAATGTTGTACTATTTCAGTCGAAAACACTATTAAACGGCGTATTAGTGTTATATCAGTTCTATTGGTTTAATTCCAGTGAAATTCGGGTTGGTTCCAGTGAGGTTTAGTCTTGATTTGCTTGATATTTTTGCTTTCTGAGGGTTTTAAATCTGTACGAGTTGGCTATTTTTTTTATCAAGTTGGTTTGATTCAATATCAAGGTTCAAATCGAGGTTCTCCAGCTACGACTTTATCTCTGATATATTAAAATCAAAAGTTAAGGTCCAATTCTAATCTTCACTTCTTTTACTTCATTATTTATTTTGTTTGGTGCATCGGGTTGAACATTTGTGTGATTGAGTGATATTTGTTGTTTGTGAACGATTGCTCGTGTTATTTCTTTAGTTATGAATCATGTGATGAAGTGAACCCTCTTGAAAATTAAAATTGTTGATCTGGGGCAAAATTGAGAAATTGATAAAAGGATAAATTTGGATTGATTAAAGACTTTTGGTTTAATTTGGTTTAAGTATAAATTTGGTTGAAATGTGGTAGTATCATGATAAGACCGAAAAAAGCGTAGACAAATAGTAGGCTTGGGTAGGCGAATTTAGAACTTATGAATTGTTTGAGTGTTTGAAATATTTATGGAATGGTTTGTTTTTCTCGCATATGGAAAATGTATTCATTTAGCTAAGGAATGCCCCGAGACACATTGTATTTATTCATCGGGGAATGCCCCGACGTATTTTATACCCCGAGGACGTTCGAGACGAAGGCCGGAGGTATCAAGTGAGGCATTGGAGCTTAGTCTAGGGTTAGTTTAGAATATGATTTAGATTTTTATTTTTTTCGATCTTTTGGGTTTGTATAATTCGGACTGAACCTTGCTTTCGAACTTGTTTTGTTTTAGTGTGATTGTTTGTTTTGCATGTTTGTTTCGTTCATACGTCTCATAGTGTCAAAATTTGTCGATATACTCCACCGAGCGACCGTGGTCATACCACGGGATCGAGGGGTGCCTAACACCTTCCCCTTGGTCAACAAAATTCCTTAGCCAAAATCTCTGCTCGCAAATCAGTTTAAAGAGTCAAATCATTTTGAAAAGAATTTTCCCAAAGGTGACTTCGCACACCCAATTATGCCAAGTGGCGACTCTGAGTTTTGAATATAAATAATCCTTTTTTCGAAATAAATTTTTTATCTTTTGTCACTTTGATAATTAATAGCCCTTTCAAACTTAAAACGAATCTTTTGGAGTATGAAAAAAGGGGTGTGACAGCTCTGGCGACTCTGCTGGGGACATTTTAGAATTTGGGCTTATTTTTGGAGTCGTATCGGCTTTGTTTGGCATTATGGGTGTATAAACATTGTTTGTGATTATTGTTTGTGTTATTGTTATCACTGTTGTGTGTTTTTGTGCTCTTTTTTTTTTAAAAATTTTTCTTTATGTGTTACCGCTTTATATCTAATATCATTTGCATAACCCAAGTTAATTCTTTCTGCAACAAGTCTCGGAGTGCACGTCGTACGCATGAACTCTAGTTGAGTCACCGTTATTTTAGGGGGGAGCGGTTGGATATATGGAGTAGGTGGAAAGCAAAACATCCACTATCGACCATATGCTCCCACGAACGGCCTTGTTAGTAAACCATAACGTAGGTCAGCCTTTAGGTCATTCTTATATGCATCATATTGAGACCTAGCAGGGGCCACACGGTCTTTTATAGGAGACTCATCCCTAAAGCATCCCGACATGCTAAATGTTGCATCTTTGAGGGTAACGCGGTCATTTGACGAACTGATTTGGGGAAAGCATATGCTAGAAGTAAAGTGCGTAGGCAAGAAATGTTGAAAAAAATATAGAAAAAGTGAGTCGAAAAGAAAAAAGAGAGTTTCATGATTTTAGATTTCTTTATAGCTTTTTCACAATTAAAAAAAAAGGGATTTCTTTTACCTTTCGTATTCGTTGTCTCAAAAAACATCAAAAAGATTTTCCTCTTATTCCTTTACCATGCATTCATAATTTGAAAATTTTAAAAAAAAAATTTCTTTATCTCAATTAGCATGCATTCATAGTTCTGAAATTCCGAAAAAAAAAAGATTTTCTTTAGAAGTTTCAAAAATGGTAGTAGTTGTGTCCATTCCATAAAAATGAAAATACCAAAAAGAATTTTTCTTTCATAGTTGTTGGTGTCAGTTTTGTGTGAAGTGTCTAATTAAAAACCAAAAAAAAAAAAAGATTTCGTTTTCATCATTCGTCTGTAATCGCGTCTCTTAGGTCAAGTCTCAGTCCGTTTTAATCCTTAATTGTCCAACTTGGATGAACTACACATACCTGATTCCCGTCCCTCGGGGCGGGATACATAGGCAACCCTCGGTGGGTTCGGTAATCTTTATTTTGGCCTTTGTCTTAGTCTTAACCTAGGTCTTTCACCCCGTAATCTAGAGTTGTTAGCCAAGTAGGCTGATTTTATTCAGTGTTACTGTTTGGGGAATGAGTGTCATGAAAAGGTCTGTCCCATCGATGTATGTCCGCATCAAATTTCCAATGTTTGGGAACCTTTTGATCTTATCAAACTTTTGAGATAATGCCTTAACTGTTATTACAGGATGGATTTGTCCACAAAGTCTAGAGTCCTTATGGTTGTCAAGGTACCCAAAAAGTTGATCAAGTGGTGGGTACGTTCAATTATTCTGAAAAGCACGAAGTGAGGAAAGTGTTAGGCAATCTTGTAACACTCATGGATCTCACGCCCCGTCCGGATATAATAGAAGTTGCGTTGACCTTTTGGGATCCAAACAATTTGTTGTTTAGGTTTGAAAATTGTGAATTGACTCCTACCCTGGGAGAAATATCTCATTTGTTTCAATTTACTTATATTGGTCAGCAGATGATTTTAGCCCGCAATCATACTCGTAAGAGATTTCTTCGACTTTATGGATTGAAAGATATCAAGCATCTGGGATGTCATAAACAATCTTTGATTTCCTTTGACTATTTGTTTGCTAGATTTGGGTCCTTAGAGGGTTTTGACTTCTTTTGGGATGAATTCTGTACTACCAAAAAAATCTGGGAACAACGTCATCTTGAGGTTTTCTGTCTGGCTTTGTTGGACATCTTAGTGTTCCCGTTAGATGAGAGATGTATCAATACTCATCTACAATCAGTGGTGATAGCTTTATTCAAGAAAAAAGATGAGGTCACCATTGTACCAATGATCTTAACAGAAATATATAAGGTTTTAACTGAAGTAAAAGGAGGGGTACGATTTTTTGAGGGGATTAATCTGATATTATAGTTGTGGATGATAGAGCATTTGCATATGCCTTCTTTGATTAAAGCAGATGTGATCGACCGTTGTCTGAATGATCGAGTGCAAGCCATGCAAGAAAGAATGTGTTTTGATAAATTTTCTTTTCCTATGGGAGTCAATTCTTGGACCGAATTTATCGAATCAAGAACTCTGGACAACATTCTTTGGTCCTATATGTGGTTTCTTCCTAAGAAAATCTTGATTGGATCTCAAATGCAACTCTTTCTAGTTTTGATAGGACTTAACTGCACTTGGCCTTACAGTCCAAGAAGGGTGATGCGTCAGTTGGGTAGGATGCAAGACGTCCCCCAATAATGGACCTTCTAAAGGATATAAAGTACTTTAAAGACCAAGCCATGGGGGAAAGCAAATATGATCAATTCTGGAATAACGCGATAAAGCTAGGTGTCGATACTCTCGAGGAAAATCCCGGGTGCACTCAAAACTATGAAATCTGGCTACAATCTCTACCTCATGGCATTAGTAGACCTCACCAACCCAACTTAGAGGGAAAATACGGGAAGCTATCATGGTAGATGACGATGAGCAGGAAGATCTGGGTGCCAAGGTGGAGTTTTTGAGAGTTTAGCTGTCATGTTTGATTATAACTGTCGATGGGTGTCAGAAAAACCTTTTTGGGGGTAATCTCCAAGAGGCGGAGATACGGGCAAGAAGTTTGTTCCCTAGTATCAAAGCATCGTTGCTGGATATGTTGTAAAGTCTAAGTGGAAAAGAGGGGACTTCACAGACGGGTTCATCTCAGCCAGGGACATGCCACAGAGCACCAGTTTCAGTTTGAGTCCTTTATGTTTCTGTCATTGTAGGGTGGTGTCTGTGTTAAGTCGGAGTCAAGTTGTTTTTCATATTAGGGTCTTTATTAGTAATTTCACGTATGTCGTCTTAGGGGTCAAGAATGTTGTTTTGTATTTGTTGTTTAGTTTTAAAGTGGTCCTAAATTCGTTGTATGTTTTTTGTTGTTTCTTTCATCAAAATGTTATGATGTTACATCTTTCTTTTGTTTGTTTGTTTTCATTTTTCGTGAAATAAAAAACTTCAATTATGTGATGTTTATGCATATGCATCCCGAACTACGCAAGATCTGATTCATGTACAATATGATACGTAGGCAATCTACTTTTGGGTTCGATCTAATCATTTTGTTTTATCATTTTTCATTATTTTTTCTCTTTTAATAAAAGCAAAATCCATAAAGAATGATAACACTAAGGTAGATAGCGAGAGAAGAAAAGAAAGAAAGATTGATAAGATGAGAAAGGGAAAGAACAGAGATTGATACAAAAAAAAGAGGGAAATGAGGGCGAAAAAAAGAAGGTGTGTTTGGAGGAAAGAAGCAAATGAGTGTAGATGAATATTGGGATGATGTTAAAAATGACCTCACTACCCTCAAAGACTGGTAGAAATGGACATGAATCTAGGACAATTTTACCAATGTGATTTCCATGCTTGTTGTGTGCCCTAATCCTAACGGTTGTTTTCTTTGATGAGCATGTTCTTTCAGATAACAGTGGTAGGTTTGCAGCACTCTAGCTAGTCACCCATACTTCACTATATCAAAAGCAAAGCTCGCCGTGGCTAGCAGGGAGATTGAAAATTCTCTCATTAACCCGGATCAGGATCCCAGGGAAGAAAGTTCATAACGCAATGATAAGGTAGTAAGGCTCAGGCAACAATTGATAGATTTGCACCGAGCATGGGCTAGTGGCATCCCTCCTCCTCTGCTCCCTGAAGGTCTTGGAAGTATCTCTAATTGCCCACCGCTCTCTCAGGCGTAATTCTCTGCTCCCACTGAGTCACCTGAGCATGCGCCAGCATTCACTCTGCGACATTATTACCCTGGCACTTCTAGTGTACCCTTGGCAGCTCCACAACTAAGATCCGTTGCTCAGCCGGCGCCACCGATCACACCAGTGTTTATGGCTCCGCCACTGCCTGAAGCTCCCACATATGTTGTGCGTCCTACAATGGGGCTTCCTTGATCTGCTAGTGATCCAGTATTGAAAGTTCTAGATAGTCAGTATTATGCCCTGAAGCCTACTTTGAGAATGAACGAACCGTATGGGTACACTCAACCACCTGTATTTCTATTTGATACGGAGAAACCTATCGCAACAGAGGGACAGGAAGTCATAGTGCGGAAATTGAAAAGTTTTGAACAGGCCATGAGGAATTTACAAGGAATTAGAGGTTATAAGAGTGTTTTCTATAAAGATCTTTGCATGTTCCCAGACGTCAACCTTTCCCTCGATTTTAAAATGCCCAAGTTTGAGAAGTATGTGGGGCACGGTGATCCCGTGGCACACTTGAGACGTTATTGCAACCAATTGAGGGCTGCAGGGGGAAGGGAAGAGTTGTTCATGGCTTTCTTTGGCTAGAATCTTTCTGATCTGGCTTCAGAATGGTTTGTCGATCAAGATATTGACAAGTGGAACAACTGGGATGACTTAGCTTCTGAGTTTGTACAACATTTTCAGTATAAAATCAACCTAATTCTGATGAAAAATCCTTGTTCAACATGAAGAAGAAAAGCACTGAAGGCTTTAGGGAATACGGGATAAGGTGGCGTGAACAGGCCGTCAAGGTAAAGCCTCCAATGAAGGAGAGTAAGCTAGTAGAGGTCTTCATTCAAGCACAGAATGAGACCTATTTTCAATATTTACTTCTGGCAGTGGGAAAGTCTTTTATTGAAGTCCTCAAAATGGGAGAGATGATAGAGGACAGAATCAAGACCGACTGAATAGTGAGTTTTGCTGCATTAAAAGCCACCACACAAGCAATTCAAGGTGGATCTAGCGCATTCGGAGGTAAAAAGAAGAAAAGGGATGTGGCAACTGTCGTAGCTGGAACCCATTCCTATCCTAAAAGACCGCCTTGCCCCTATCCCCAATCCCAAGCCTGAGTCTACACCCAAGCTCCATATATTCCTCCCCACCATTACTACCCTTCACAAAACTTATTATACTCCATTCCACCATCCCCATACCAAGTATATAGCCTGCAGCCATATGGCCAAACCCCTTCTTACCCGCAATGGCATGCGCAAGCTCCACAAAATCGCCTATCATCTCCACTAAATTACCAAAACTACTCCAGACCTGGTTTCTAACCCAGGACCGAGTACAAGAAAGATAAGACGGTCAAAAATCAGTTCACACCTCTTGGGGATTCGTATGCTAGCTTATTTGATAGGCTGAGAAAAATAAAGGTCTTAAGCCCAATTCAAGGAAGGCTTACAAATCCACCTCCGAGGAATATCAATTATTCTTTAAGGTGTATGTACTATTTTGACATGCCAGGCCATGATATCGAGAAATACTGGCATTTAAAGAGGGCTGTCTAAGATTTAATTAACACAAATCAGATGTTGGTCCAGGCCCCAGAGGGTCCAAACATTAACCAGAATCCACTGCCAACTCATGCTGAAACCAGTATGTTAGAATTGATATATGATCGGAAAGAGTCGTCAAGGTGTTATAATCCTATTGTTAAGATACAGACCAATGAGGAGAAATTGATGAATGTAGAAGATTCTTTGAAAGTAATGTCATTAAGCCAGGAAGGAATGAGAGAAGATAAAACCTAAGAAAGCACAAAGAAACCCCTGATCACAGTGCAAGGTGCCAGAATTTATGTTGATGTAAGTCAGGATAAACCTAAGTTGACGGTGGTAGGAGCTCCGAGTAAGCCCATCTTGATGGTGAAAGGAGCACTGACAGTGCCTATTGTCTTCAAACCAGTGACCCAACCTCCGATAGTTGATACGAAAAGGGTTCCCTGGACTATGGGTGGACTGTGATGACCTATCATGGGAAGGAAATAGTGGAAGATATAGATGAGGTAGGGGGTTTGACTCGGTCAGAAAGATGCTTCGTGCCTGAAAGTTTAAGAAAGTCCAAGCCAATTGTGAGTGGACCTTCATCTATCAAAAAGCCTGTCACTAAAGAAAAAGCCGAAGAATTTTTGAAAAAGATGAAGTTGCCAGAGTATTCAATAATAGATCAGTTGAAGAAAACCCCTACTCAAATTTCCCTCTTATTTTTGTTGTTGCATTCAAAGGAACATCGTGATATTATAGTGAAGGTATTAAATGAAGCATATGTTCCTAGGGAGATTACAGTAAATCATCTTGAGAAAATAGTTGGAAAAATGTTTAAGGTCAATCAGCTCAGCTTCTCTGACAATGAATTGCCTGTTGAAGGTACGGGGCATAACCGGGGCCTTTACATTACAGTGAAGTGCGAAGATTTCTACGTCACTCATGTCATGATTGATGGAGGTTCAGGAGCAAATATCTACCCTATTTATACTTTACAAAATTTGAATATTGGTGTTGAGAGGATCAGGCCCAACAACGTATGTGTCAGGGATTTTGATGGTGAAAAATCAAATTCTATTGGCGAAATAGAATTAATGCTAATTATTGGGCCTATTGAATTCGCTATAAAGTTTCAGGTATTGAATATCAAATCCTCTTACAATCTGTTGTTAGGAAGACCATGGATCCACAAGGCCAAGGTGGTTGCATCTACACTGCACCGGATGAATAAGTTTGAGCATGACAGGCAAGAAGTGGTTATTCACGGTGAAAGAGATTTGTCCACCTACGAAGATTCTCCCTTGTCTCTTATTGAAGCAAACAATATAGCAGAGACATTTGTCTATCAAATTTTTGATACCGTGCCAGTGGATCGTACCCTTGAAGGAAAGGTTATACCAGGACCACAATTGTCTTCCGCTTCAATCATGATGGTGAGTGAACTTTTGAAATACAGATTCAAGCCAGGATGGGGTTTGGGAGTGTCTCTACACGGTGTAGTTCATCCCATATGTCCGAGTGAGAACATAGGCACTTTTGGTCTGGGATTTGAGCCTACGACTGAAAATCTGAAGAAATCCAAGGAAAGGAAAAAAGAAACATGGTCACTCCCTCGCCCAATGCCACTACTCAGTGAATCATTTGTTAAGAGCGGTGTCATGAAGCAGGTCAAATTTGAAGCTAATTTGGTTGATGACTTCCAGAATATTTTTATTGAAGTTGATATGGTTGAAGCAGGAGAAGGTACCACTAAGGCAGGTGTGTAGTTCATAGGCCTAGCTGTCCATCTCAACAATTGGGAAGTCACTCTTCTCCCCGTCAGGAAGGAGTTTTGGTAGTTCATTTTGTTTTTCTTTTTATTTATCCGAGTTATTCCAGGGTTGTAATTCAGAATTTAGCTTGTTTATATTTTGTTGTTTGTGTTTAGACCCTCCTATCTTTCCCTTTTAAATGAAATACAATGTCGCTCTTATTTTGTGTCTAATACATTTTGTTTTTGTCTTTTTTCTTTATACAGTTCTCTTTATGCTGATTCTAATGACACGACATGCATGCAAAATTTTCAGCCTGATCTTAAAATCCAAGCTAATCAAGATATAATAAAGCAAGAAAGGGGGGTATATGATGAAAAAGAGGCACTAGAAGAAATAAGCAAAGAGTTGGAACAGTTTGAAGACAAATCAAATCCTAATTTGAATGAAACTAAGCCAATCAATCTAGGGAATCAAGAAGACGTTAGGAAAACTAAAATTAGTGTACATGCTTTGCCAAAGTTAAAATATGAAATGATTCAAGCATTAATTGATTATAAGGATGTTTTTGCATTAGTCTTATGATGATATGCCTGGTTTAAGCACTGAATTAGTGGCCCATAAATTGCCAACTGATCCCGCGTTCCCTCCTGTCAAACAGAAGTTGAGGAAGTTTAAAACTGACATAAGTATTAAAATAAAAAAAGAAATCATGAAATAACTTGAAGCCAAAGTAATTCGAGTGGCTCGTTATCCCACGTGGTTATCCAATGTTGTTCCTGTCCCAAAGAAAGATGGCAAAATTTGAGTATGTGTTGATTACCGTGATTTGAACAGAGCAAGTCCAAAAGATGATTTTTCGCTGCCCGACATCCATATTTTACTGGACAACTGCACTAAACATGAGGTTGCCTCTTTTGTAGATTGCCATGACGGATACCACCAGATCATTATGGATGATGAAGACGTAGAGAAGATGTCTTTTATCACACCATGGGGGACCTGTTGTTATCGAGTGTACCATTTGGTTTGAAGAATGCTGAAGCAACATACATGAGAGCCATGACCACTATGTTTCATGATATGATGGATATAGAGATTGAGGTCTACGTAGATGATGTGATTATTAAGTCAAAAAGTCAGGATGACCATGTTAAAGATTTAAGAAAGTTCTTTGAAAGTCTTCAACGGTATAATCTCCTGCTCAACCCAACAAAGTGTGAATTTGGTGTTCCATCTGGAAAGCTATTGGGGTTTGTAGTCAGCCATCGGGGAATTGAATTGGATCCCTCGAAAATCAAAGCCATTCAGGATTTTTCCCCTCCCAAGAATAGGACGGAGGTGATGAGTTTGCTTAGTAGACTAAACTATATCAGTAGGTTTATTTCTCAACTCACAACCACTTGTGAGCCCATATTCAAGTTGCTGAAAAAGAGTGTTGTGGTAGAATAGACTGAAGAATGTCAGGAAGCGTTCGACAGAATCAAAAGATATTTGTCAAATTCAACCGTACTGGTACCATCGGAGCCTGGTAGGCCTTTGATCTTATACTTATCAGTCATGGACAATTCTTTCGGTTGTGTCCTGGGTCAACATGATGTCACAGGCATAAAGGAGCAGGCTATTTATTATCTTAGCAACAAGTTCACAGTATATGAGGCTAGATATACTCTTCTTGAAAGGACGTATTGTGCCCTAACTTGGGTAGCGCAGAAGTTGAAGTATTATCTCTCGTCCTACACTACTTATCTCATTTCCTGCATGGATCTTTTGAATTATATTTCTCAAAAGCCTATGCCGACAGGTCGATTGGCAAAGTAAAAAATATTTCTTATCAAGTTTGACATTGTATATGTGACTCAAACCGCCATTAAAGCCCAATCCTTGGAAGATCATCTTGCTGAGAATCGCATTAATGAAGAGTATGAGTCGCTAAAGACATACTTTCCTGATGAAGAAGTTTTGTGTGTCGATGAAGTTGTTATAGAGGTTGATCCAGGTTGGAAGTTGTTCTTCGATGGACCTGTCAACATGAAAGGAGTCGGAATAGGTGTAGTTCTTATCTCTGAAATGGGGCAACATTTCCCGATAACAGCGCAACTTTGATTTTATTGTACCAATAACATGGCGGAATACGAAGCGTGCATTCTTGGTTTGAGGTTAGCTATTGATATGGGAGTCCAGGAACTATTAGTGTTGAGGGATTCATATTTGCTCATCCATCAAATCCAAGGCGATTGGGAGACGTGATATTTGAAGATCATACCATATCGACAATGCTTGCAGGAGCTATGTCAACGATCCATGTCCGTAAAATTTAGTCATATTCCAAGGATTCATAATGAGATTGCTGATGCTTTAGCTACTCTGTCTTCAATGCTCCAATATCCTGATAAGGCCTACATCGATCCAGTGCATATACAAAGTTGTGATCAGCATGCTTACTATAATGCGGTTGAAGAAGAGCTCGATTGAGAACCTTGGTTCTTTGATATCAAGCGATACATTCAGTTAGGAGAATACCCAACACACGCCACCTGTGATCAAAAGAGGACTATTAGGCGTTTGGCTAGTGGATTTTTCTTATGTGGGGGAATCTTATATAAGAGAACTATGGATTTGGGACTTTTGAGGTGTGTAGATACAAGAGAAGCCTCGACAATCATGGTTGAAATACACTCTGGAGTATGCGGGCCGCATATGAACGGTTATGTTTTGTCAAAGAAGATACTTTGAACAGGTTATTATTGGCTTATTATAGAGCGGAATTCTATTCGTTTTGCTAGGAAATGTCATCAATGTCAGGTACATGGTGATCTAATACATTCCCCTCCTGCTGAGTTACACGCGATGTCTGCTCTATAGCCTTTCGTAGCTTGGGGGATGGACGTGATTGGGCCGATTGAGCTGAAAGTGTCAAATGGACATAGATTCATTTTTGTGGCCATTGATTACTTTACAAAGTGGGTAGAAGCAGTAACTTTTAAGTCAGTAACAAAGAAAACGGTGGTAGATTTTGTTCATGCCAACATCATTTGTAAGTTTGGAATTCCAAAGATGATCATACAGACAATGCTGCCAATCTTAATAGTCATTTGATGCAAGAAGTGTGTCAACAGTTTAAGATCGCACTCTGAAATTCCACTCCATATCATCCAAAGGCTAATGGCATAGTGGAAGCCGCCAATAAGAATATCAAGAAGATACTCCAGAAAATGGTACAAGGGTCTAGACAATGGCATGAGAAGTTGCCGTTTGCATTACTAGGTTATCGCACTACTGTTCGCACTTTAATAGGGGAAACTCCATATTTATTGGTGTATGAGACAGAAGCAGTCATTCTTGCAGAAGTTGAAATCCCCACTCTTTGATTCATTGTGGAAGCAGAGATTGATGATGACGAGTGGGTCAAAACCGGACTGGAACAATTGAGTTTGATTGAGGAAAAAAGGCTAACGTCGGTATGTCACGGCTAATTGTATCAGAAGAGAATGGCCCGAGCATTACGACCCAGGCATTTTGAAGTTGGTCATTTGGTATTGAAGCGTATCCTTCCTCACCAGGTTGAAGCGAAAGACAAATTCTCCCCAAACTGGCAAGGTCCCTTCATTGTGAAGAAAATGTTGCCCAATGGAGCTTTACATTTGACAGATATTGAAGGCAAAAATGGCAGAAATGGCTATCAATGCTGATGCGCTCAAAAGATACTATGTATGATATTTTATCCTTTGTTGATTTTATTGCATGTTTAGTACTTGCATTTTTGAAGATTGATATGGTGAAGACATTTTATTCTTCTATCCAAACATTGTGTCATCCTTTGTTTACCCATTTGAGCTTAGTTTTATTTTTCTTTCATATTTCCCTCTTTTGGAATCAAAATAAAGTCAAAGATAAATGTCAGGAAAATAAGAATAAAAGAAAGAGTTCAAAAATAAAAGAAAAAAAGAGAGAAGAAAAATCAAAATCAAAACAAAGAATAAGCTGATGAAACTACGTGCGACCTGATTCTCCTCTCTTGGGAGTGAGATACGTAGGCTGACCTATTGTCACGCCCCAAAATCTCATCGGGCCGGACTAGCACCCGAAGCCGAGAAGGCCCGGGAGAACCCGTTCAAATACCTGTACTTTCACTTACATGTCACCAAAAATTTGGACAGCACTTCGTTGCATATAGAAGGGTCTAATTACCTGTATCAGC
>NW_025893665.1:0-1742 GCF_002878395.1 Capsicum annuum | reverse complement strand
TTTCAGCTATCTGAACTTCGTAAACTATACCTTGAAAAGTTATACTTGTTATGCAAAAAAAAAGGAGAAGTTGTTTATCCTGATATCTTCTACATGATATAGTGACAATGTAAATCCAACAGGACAAAACTGGACTTACCAACAAAATAAACCGGGGTTTGTTCTCACCACTTCCGATTATATACTCCACCTTGTAAGTATCTTCCTTCTCAGCACGCCACAAGTATAACAAATCATTCAGTTGACAAAGCGGATTTAATTCTTGCAGGAAACAGATAATAAAAAGCATGCTAAGCAAAACTCTCTTTTAGTCCGTTTAAAAGAGAATGTTTCATTCCTTTTACAACAACTCCTTAATTCTAACTTTCTACGTGGCATGTTTAAAGATCACAAACTATAATTACATTTTGATACATTCTGCATACCTTTATTTTAAGACCACAAGATTCAAGTCTTCTTATCTTTCTTAAACTTCTTGCACATCTTTCTAAAAAATGTGAAGTTGCAAGAAGTTAGGCGTATTTCCACATACTAGAGAGAGATGAACAAATTGACTCACCATTCAATTTAAGCATCACGAAATTTCAATCAAGCAGGACATGCAAATAGGGTCGAATAACAATGACAGACTTAAAATCAACACATTTATTCAGCAACAATCAAACGTGGCCACACTTATGATAGACATAGATGATGAAATAGTACTAAAGTTCACACACATATTTCGAACAAAGGATCAAACCTGAAGACGGATTCTTCATTTTCGATGAGGAAGGGTTGCATGGTTTGAACGCCGAAGGGGTTTGCCGGAGGTATTGCTGTGGGAGAGGAGTCGAGGCTGTGTCGCGGATGTTGGACGTTCGTTGGAGGGGAGAAAGAAGGCGACTGGAGGATGGAGGATGGAGCGGCGACGTGGAGGCTTGGCTAGCCGTCTCCGTCGATGGCGGCGCTGTTCGCCAGTGGAGGATGAGAAGGGAGGGGGCTGGCCATCGGAGCAGCGGCTGGACTCGCCTGGGGTAGGAGCTGGCGACGCATATGGAGGAGAAGGAAGAGGCGACGGCGAAAGTTGTTCCCCGGAGATGGCGGCATGGCGACGAGGAGTCGGAGCGGAGGGGATGGTTTTGGTGGTCGATTGGCGATGGAGAGATCAGAGGAGGGGGGGGGAGATCGAGATTTGGAGGTGTTTATAGAGAGAGCGAAGAGAGCGGTGGACAGATAGAGGCGGAACTTGGGGAAAAAATTTGAGTTAGGGTTTGTAGGTTTGAAATAGGGAAAGAGAGATCTTTTGATCTCAACTGTTGGATTGGTTTTTGATCGACGACTGAGATTTAATGTCATGGGGGAATTAAAAAGTAGCTAGGATGAAAAATAATGGCTTAAATTGTAAGAAATTGGGTTAAGATTGTAATGGATTGGGTAAAAATAGGCTATAATTGCAAGAAATTAAATAAAATTGGATTAAAAGGTAAACAAAATCATGCAAGGTAATTTTGATTAGGCTGTTATTTAAATTAAAGTAGGAATAATAATAATATATGATAATAGTAATTTAATAATAAATAACAATATTAAATAATAAATAATAAAAATTATAATAAAAGATAAATAATAATAATGAAAAAAAAATAATTAAACAATAAATTATAATAATAAATGATAAATAATAAATAATATTAATATATATAATAACAATGTCAATAAATAATAATATCAATAAATAGTATTAAATAAAGTAAAACTAG
>NW_025893664.1:0-3911 GCF_002878395.1 Capsicum annuum | reverse complement strand
TCAAAGACGGCTAATTCTCACCTCAACAACATGTTAGATTTGTGATGATCAAATCTAAAATAGAGGAAAGGTGACTTAAGGGACTCTTGTTTCAATTGTGACGAACTATTCACCCAGGGCCATCAATGCAAGAAACTATTCTGGATTGATTTCACTGAGGATGAAGAACAATTTGTTGAAAAAGAGGGAAATACTACTACTCTCCACACATAGTGCTTGAGGACAAACACTCTTTGAAGGAAGGGAGAAATGTTGACACATTTTTTTTGTCTATCTACAGTTTACTATTGTAAAATTAATTCAGAAAGTAGGTTATTTTAGTAGTTATTGATTATACAACAAGAAGAATACCCAGTGTATTCCCAGTACGTGGGGTTTGGGGATGGTAAAGTGTACACAGTTCATATCACTATCTATGATGAAGTAGAGAGATTTTTGATAGATCCCCGGCTTAAGACAGATAACAGTATAACAAATAAAAATATAAAAATAAACACAAAATGGGATATACACTATCTATTCAAGATCACAAACATCAGCAGAACACTATGAACAAGAAACTATATGCGCAGATACAAACAAAGCAGTCCTCCCTACTATTATGGACGCACTCCTACGCAAACGCTCTACCCTAATTCGCATCCTTTACACCTTTCTATCGAGGGTCATATCCTTCATAAATTGTAACCGCTCCATGTCATGCCTAATTATTTCCTACTTGTGCATCATATGAACTGTACTCGCTTACCCCAATGAAGCTCTTCTTACATTGGTTTTAGGTCCTATGTAGTCAAGTTAGGTATTTCTTAATACTACAGATTATTGTAAGGGAAACTAATGTTCCATTTTACTCGTGCATTGCAGAGCATCTCAGTCTTCTATGCCAAATTCTAGTGAAGCTAATAGTTCAATTTCGCTGCATCCTTAACCGCTTAATGTGGCCCCATCAGCTGGTATCCATGTGCTGGCCCTCCGCTACCATACAGTTATCATGCTTCATCGACACCAGATATCAATGCTGGTTCAGTCTTAGTTGAAGCTAGTTTAACTTCGTCGTCCAAGCATATCAACTCTCTGTAGCATGCTGGGGTCAGCCTTCAATAGTTTTTTCTCTGCTTTTCCAGCTAGAAAGAGTGCGACAATCTTATAAATCATGCTAATGGTGGGGTTGCCCTTACTGGATCAGATTTGTTAGGAAAGGTTGGGCCACTCATTAGTTCAGTTGATATAACTGAATCTGAAGATGCTTATGTATTCTGTGTTTCACTTCCTGGTATTGCTAGGGATGAAAGTAAGTTCTACATATGAGTAAGATTTTCTTATGTTAAAAATCACCTTATAAATATGTTGTAAGACAGTAAGAGTTATAATAAGATATGGTGATTTTCAACTTAAGGAAATCTTGCTCATAAGTAAAACTTACTTTCATCCCTTGCAACACCAGGAAGTGAAACTCGAAATACATAAGCATCTTAAGATTCAGCTATATCAGCTGAACCAATGAGTGGCCCAAACTTTCCCAATAAAGCTGATCCAGTAAGGGCAACCCCGCCATTAGTATGATTTATAAGATCATCCCGCTCCTCTCTGGCTAGACAAGCAGAGAAAAAATTATTGCAAGCTGACCCCAGCATGTTGCTGAGAGTTGATATGCTTGGATGATGAAGTTGTACTAACTTCAACTAAGACTGAACGAGCATTGATATTTGGTGACGATGAAGCATGATAACTGTATGGTAGCGGAGGGCCAGTACATGGATATACCAGCTGAGGGGAATCATATTAAACAATTGAGGATACAGCGGAATTGAACTATTTGCTTCACCAGAATTCAGCATCGAAGACGGAGATGATCTGCAGTGCACGAGTAAAATGGAACATTAGTTTCAGTTATGATAATCTCTAGTATTAAGAATTACCTAACTTGACCCCATAGGACCTAAAACCAATGTAAGAAGAGCTTTATTAGAGTAAGCAAGTACAACTCATATGATACACAAGTAGGAAATGATTTCTTTACGGTAAGCAAGTACAGTTCATATTCGCTTGTGGCATACACTAGGTCGATTTAGAACATGTACAATGGAATGAAGACTCGTGTGACGATGGTAGGAGGATATGGAGCACTTTTCTATTTTGACAGGGTTACATTGGGGATCGTCTCTTAGCCTATTTTATTTGCCTTGGTGATGGATGTTTTGACGCTGCATATTCAAGGTGAGGTTCCTTGGTGATGGATGTTTTGACACTGCGTATTCAAGGTAAGGTGCCTTGGTGTATGTTATTTGCGGATTATGTTATACTTATAGACGAGACTCGGGAAACAGTTACTGATAAGTTGGAGGTTTGGCGACAGACCCTATAGTCTAAAGGGTTTAAGTTAAGCAATACTAAGACGGAGCACTTGGGATGTAAGTTTAGTGATTCGACGCATGTGGATAACTTGGTAGTTGAGATGGATTCTCAGTCCACTTAGAAGAGGGATAGTTTCAAGTATCATGGGTCTATGATTCAGGGGAATAGAGAGATTGACGAGGATGTCACACACCGTATTGGTGCAGGGTGGTTGAAGTAGAGGCTCGCTTCGAGATTCTTGTGTGATAAGAAAGTGTCTTCTAAGCTTAAAGGTAAGTTCTAAAGAGATCCGACAGTTAAAAGCTCCCACATCCAAAAGTTAAAGGTAGCGGAGATGAGGATGTTGAGCTAGATGTATGGAATTATCAGGAGAGATAAGTTTAGAAATGAGGCTATTCAAGAGAAGGTGGAGTAGGTTCGGTGGAAGACAAGATGTGGAAAGTATGGTTACAGGCTTACAGTGGTTCGGGTATATGATGAGGAGGTGCACAGATGCTTCAATATGGAGGTATGAGAGACTGGCTATGGTTTTAGATAAGGTATAGGTAGGCGGAAGAAATATTTGAGAGAGATGATTAGGCCTGACATGAAATGGTTACAATATATGAAGGACATGCCCCTTGATAGGAAGGTGTGGAGAACATGTATTAAGGATGAGGATTTAGGTAGGAGTGCATCCGTAATAGTAGGGAGGAGTGCTTTGTTTGTATCTGCATATGTAAATTCTTGTTCGTGGTGTTCAAATAATGTTTGTGATCTTAAATAGATAGTTTATAGTATTATCCCATTTTGTGTTTATTCTTACATTTTTTGTTTGTTATACTGTTATCTGTCCTGAGCTGGAGGTTTATCGAAAACCTCTCTACTTCATCAGAGATAGTGGTATGGACTGCGTACACTTTACCATTCCCAGACCGTACTTAGTGGGAATACACTTGGTATTGTTGTTGTTGTATAATTAATAGCTGCTAAAATAACCTACTTTCTGATTTAAGTAAACTGTTGATAGACAAAAAAGTGTGCTAACATTTCTCCGCTCCATCAAAGTGTGTTTGCCATCAAGCACTAAGTGTGGAGAGTAGTAGTATTTCCCTCGTTTCAGCAAATTCTTTGTCATCCTCAACAAAATCAATCCAGAATAGTTTCTTGTACCGATGGCTCCGGGTGAATAGTTCTTCACAATTGACACAGTCCCTTAAGTCACCTTTCCTCCATTTTAGATTTGATTAGTTTCTTCACAAATATGGCATGTTAAGGTGAGAAATCTGTTGTCTTTGACATGCCAACATCCAACAGTTGTGAACAAATTGTTACTTGTGTTCATAAAATCGAGATAAACTCATAGTCATAGCCATATATGGAAAAATTATTGAATTCAATCTCAATTGTTATATTATTAGCAAGATTGTGATATGAAGTTAATTTTTTGTGACTGTGCGAATGTACCAACCCGTGAAACTAACTACTCAAACATTTCTTGGTAATCTGCCATAGACTCAATCTGGTGCAACTTTGCCAATTTGCCCAACTTTTGAATTTTAATTGGTGCCCCAAAA
>NW_025893663.1:0-1204 GCF_002878395.1 Capsicum annuum | reverse complement strand
AGACATTGTTGGCTTATTCGAAAATAACAGTAGAAAGAACCTAAGTAAAAGCTTTGCATAAAGAAAAAAGTTTGAAGCGTAAATCTGAACTTTATTCTTAGAATGAAACATACACGGGCAATGATCAGATCTTCTTGCGCTTCTTCATCCGCCAGTACTTTAGCTTCCTCATCATCAAAGTCTTCTGATTTTGTTCTTTCTGTGAGTTTTCTTTTTCTATTTAAACTTTCTTTGATGACGTGCTTTAGCTCATCCACGATTTGATGAAGCTGACCTTCATCGATAAGTGGTCCGCAGATCTGAAAGAAAAACGTAGGGGCCATAAAACTTGAGTATCAAATTTCGCCGTTTGAACTCACTTTCTTATTGCAATATAAAAGGTTCAGAAGAAACATACCAACAAGCAATTCTTCAATTCTTTCAACATGATTTGACATATTTCTGCTACATGTTCCTGCATGGGATGGATAACATGTCAACTGTCACTTTCTCATTATCCAAATCGGCCGAACATAATAAACATTTTACACAGTCAAATGTTAAGGACAACCTTATGCAAAGCTTCTATCAAAGCCAGTATTACATAGTCTGACAACTCCTTGAAGTATGCACCTTCAGCAATCCCTTTCTCAACAGCCAGTTTAGCAGAAAGCAAAAGAGCCGCCATGACTTAAAACAGAAGAACTTAGAAAATCGCATCAGCATCTCAAAAATTTACATGAAAACATAGAAGTACATGAGAATTTCACCTTCACTAACATCAGATTTCTTGTCGGGATTGTGCATATAGATTTGCCGAAGTGGCACAAGGATTGGAACAACCTGTTCCATATTAAGCCATTTGATATCACTTGTTTAATTTGTCTTCACTCAACAGAACACGAGAAAAAGAAAATGTGCAGGTGATCGATCATTCATGCCAACCTGGGAAATCCACGGGTAAAAGTCTTCCTTCAATAGTTTAGCATACATGCATAGCATCTCACATGCTTTAGCTTTCTCCTTTGGGTCATCATCTTTTTTCCATAAAATTTCATCTCCAATCTTAATCGTCTCTATACTGCAAGATTCAACAAGAAGTAAGACGAAATCTAAATGAACTTCACAAATAACAAGACAAGTCAAACCTCAATGATAAAATGTTACCTAGTATCATCTAGTTCATTACTTTCAAAGTGCAACTTCACACATTGAATTAAAAACG
>NW_025893662.1:0-1296 GCF_002878395.1 Capsicum annuum | reverse complement strand
TTGGAAGCTAGATTAACACTTGTTTTTGTGATTATCTTCTAATTTAAGGTAAGAGTTCACTTTTTTCTTGGTGAATTTTATTGATTCTTGTTCAAACCCCCAAAATCTTAAGGGCTTGATTTTAGCCCCAATTTAGCTTGTATTTCACTCATTTTGAGAGTAATAATTCCTTGAGCATGTATGAATGTTGTGTTAGTTTTGAAAATGGAAATTCTATAAGTGGGACCCACTTAGAGATTTTGTGTGATTATTAGCATCTTGTGAGGAGCCTTCTCGGAAAGGAAAAGTGGTGGTTTAGCATATCATTTAGCTTTCTTCAACTCGAGGTAGGCTAGGTTTTCTTTCCTGTTAGATTGAGCTAGATAATAGTATTATTATGAGATTGTGTTGGATTTAGGATAGGTTATTTGGACCATTTAAATTATTCAAAAATCATAAATTTTGCCTAACTAACCTAGTTGCTCATGTTTTAGGTGAATTTCCTATCTTAGGACTAATTAAGGCTTGTTTAACATCTAATAATAGAATTAGATACCTTAAGCCTAGTCCAGGTAGAATTTGTGGGTCCTTGACCCACCTTATGCTAAGGTGAATTTTAGTTTGTGTAGACTTTCATACGCTTCCTAGACTCTTAGAAATACTTATGTGGTAATATTAAGAATATTGCCACTTAATGTCTATATTGGTTGATATGAGAGTTGATGCCTATTAATTTTACCATTACTTATGTTATTGATGATACTATATATTATGTTGATATATTTATAATTATCAGCTCAAGTCTAGAAGATGCATATGATATTAATTACATTTCTACCGGTTCAAGTCTGGCGATTGATGATATATTTACTGGTCCAAGTTCGTCTATTGACTATATATATATATAATGGTCTAAGCGGTTATTGATGATATATTTACCGATCAAGTTTGGCTTTTGATTTTATTTTTATCGGTTCAAGTTTGGCTATTTAATATATATATATATACTAGTTTGAGTCCGGATATACATATTATGCTATGATAATATACTTATTGTTAGATGATATCTAGGTGTGAAATTAAAATTAGCAATTTGGTTATGTTGGAAAATGAGGAAATAGTAATAATGTGGTATCATATGAATGTATCCTAGTGATATTATACTTAGCCGATAAGTAAATGGTTAGTCGATGTATAATGATTAGTTGACAAATGACGGTTAGCCTATATATAAGGATTATTTTCTATATGCTAGATTAGTAGATAATTGTTAATCAGTTGACAAGTGATGAATATGGTAATCATTGATTATTATGG
>NW_025893661.1:0-8996 GCF_002878395.1 Capsicum annuum | reverse complement strand
ATATATATATATATATATAGCAACAACAATACCAGGTAGAACACAAGTATACATTATATCACATACAAGTATAAACAAGGGAGAACATGCATATACACGATAGTTAGGTATAATTAATAGAAAATAGAAAAAATCTTGTATGACAAGCCAATATGGAAATTCAATCACAATACAAACACAATAAATAAGTGCAATGTATAAGATGATAATGATGATGATGCATGAGGCTGTCACACAACCTCCATATATACCTACAGAGACAAGCCTCCCGATGTGGGACCCATGGGGGTTCGTCAACCCATATAAAATTCATATATCCATATCTCCTTGCCAACACATCTCTTGAAAAGAATTTTATAAGGTTTTACAATATCTCCTTTTCGACACATCTCTTAGAGAGGGTTTTAAATAGGTGTTGTCAGCGTTTCTTAGATGTTGCCATGATGGTACCAATGTTTCATGAATAAGGATGTAATTCTCACAACCAATCACATGATGTATTTCCACAATCAACCACGATGATACATTTTCACAACTAACCACAATGATACATTTTCACAACTACGTGAGCCAATATCCACTCATTATTTCACCATCCATGAATTTTCACATATTTCATATGCCAATAAAGTATGAATATAATCACAATACATCAATGGTACCACATTGGGTATTTTCAAAACATAATACAATTATTCGCATGTATTCAAGGCTATCAATATCACATAGGATCCCACACGATCACATATATCACATACTATCTTAATTTCGATAATTACATGACATATAGGCTCTCACACCGGTACAACACATAGATAGTTATTTTTCATGATTAGTTCTCACCCTTAATATGCATTTTACATCAATATTTACTATCCAGCCTAGTCTGAAAGAGCTAAGCCACAACCTACCTCATATGCAAAATCGGTCTACAACATTTCAATTACAAAGCCCTACTTATTACGAACGGACTCAAAATCAACTAAAATCAAAAAAATTATAATCTATGCGACAAAACAAAGCTAACGATACCCATATTGCCTACTTTTGGTTCGGGGTCAAAACGAACTCCCACAATGGGTTTTTAAAAAAAGAAAAAAATCATTTTACTTCAAAAACGTGTTCCCCATATTTTTAGAAATCTACAGCTGAAACTCAAGTCAAATCGAGACAAAAACGATGTTCAAATCGAACAAAAATCAATTTTAGTTTTTACCAAGTAAATCCTTTAAAATTCGTTAAAAGTTCAAGAATCGAGGATGGTTTGAAGATGAAATCGAGGAAAATAAGTAATTACAGGATTAGGAACATTATTCAAGTAAAAAGGAGTAAAATTTGGGGATAAATTAAGTAATAAGATTATTGGGATATTTGAATAATGAATCAAGAATTAAAATAAGAAAAGCATGAAATCTCACCTTAAATCCGTAAAAGAATCGAGAAATATATGTTAATCTAGCTTCCCAAGCACCCACAAGATTCACTTTTAAACTCTCACACTATTTTAGGATTTAACTTTCAAGAGGCAAGGTGAAAGAATGAGCAAAATCGGGTAAAAGGGCCTTTTTATATTTGCACAAGGTTACTAGGCACAAAAAGGCATATACCGCACCCCTGGAATATGTTTTATCCTTTGTGCACCAGTTAACCTGATGCACCAGATTTTTAAGTCCAAAACGGACTTGATAGGGTGTTCGAAATTCGTTCGGAGTCCAATTTATGCAAATAAATTATGTAACCCCACAAAATTCAACATTCCGGATGCATTGGCGAAGTCGAATTTTCAAAAAGACATTTTTACAAAGTTGACTCCCGAAATTCAAAATCACAATTTTTCAAATTGAGGGTCGAAATGAGATTAAAAAGTAATGAAACCACACCAAACATGTTACCACCCTAAAATTGACATTCCTAATCTGTTGGCGTGGTCCGTTTAGTCATCTGTCACACAGATCAAAAGATATTCTCATAAGTCCATAATAAGGCTTTTGAAGCCACCAAAAAACACAATATCACACAAATGGTATCAAAATACATTAAAAACCGTGTCAATCACCCTTACACTCCAAAAATACCACAATACAACTACGAAAAGGAGTAAAATGATCAAATTACATAAAATTACAAACACATATTTCATCAAATTTCAGATCGTTACATTTACTCATATGTTCAAACTCTTTTAATCTGCATGTATGAATTTCATTATTCATTCATGGTGAAGAATATGATTTCACCTCTCAATTCTCGTCCAAATTAAAATTCAGATTATATATTCATTAGTTCCTTTAATTTGTCCAGCAATTATAAAGAAAACACCAAATAACATTCAAAAAAATTATAATAAACTCAAACTTCATATCTTGATTAACACTATCCAATATCGCTAATAACAGACATTTTTCAAATTATATACAACAGCATTAATTCAAAAATATTCAAAGAAAACATTGGATCGGGAGATCAAATATTATGAATTTTTCTTAAATTTAGTTATGAAATTAAAATTTTACTTTTTCATTTTTGGTTTTCTCATAATACAACAGTGACAAATGTTCTCCAAGTAATATCTCACAGTGAAATTAGTTTGGATTTGCATTGCCTTTAAGAAGCAACGATGAATTAAATTCTTTGCTTGCAATTGTGTAATTGAAAGGAAGTAGTATTTTTTTATTTGATTAAAGTAATCTAGGCATTTATAAACTTAATTAGTGTGTTAGCTGCCTGTTTAAGATTTTAGCTCTAGTTTCTAATTTTTTTTATTTTTATTTTTCTCAAGTAACTCTTTTATTTTAAAAGATGGCGGTAGTCTATACATGCACGGTCTCAATATTTATCATAGCTCAGAACATAGCTGATAATAGATAGTATATCTTATTTAATAGTTGACTGTATCAGCTTCTGAAAGTTCTTGCTACTTATGTGATAAGAATAGAAAGTATTCAAAGTAATTCTAAGTTGATCAATGAGTAATGTTATGTGCTTCTTCATAATTGATTTAATTTAATTTGTATTTGATTATATTATTGGCTTAAATGTTCAACTATACTTTTAAGTGTTAGACTTATTATTGAAGTTGATATACTATTTATTCAACATACGAATTCTGAAATCTTATTGTGTTGGATTCGATAACATGATATATTTTCTGAGAGACTTTGAACGAATGTATTTGGACAATGAAAAGATAAAAGAAGAAGCAGTTACTAATTAAAAAGGAAATAAAACACCTTTTACAAAATGCTATCTAATTCTCATCCTTGGTATCTACTTATAGATTAAAAACTAAATAGATTTAAAAAATCTTGCTATTGTACAAGACAAATGAAGTGGTGGAATGAAAAAAATTCTTAATGAAACAAAAGTAAACGAATCATTGATATTTAAATGGAGAATGTAATTAAAAAAAGATATTAATACACATCTTGCAATAGAATACTCTGCTATGGAGAAAAAAATTGAAATGTTAGATAAAAGTATGTTATCATGTGCAATATTTTTGTATCTTACCTGATATGTATATGTTCTCAGAGGAAGAGAAAACCTGCACAAACAGATTCAAGGATACCAATTGTTATTTTTTGTAGACATGAAGGATCAGTTGTCCAATAGTTTAAGTGATAATTTTGATATGATACAATTATAAATTATCGAAGACACATCGTTTATATATAGTGAAAGATTTTGTGTATCAAACTGCACTTTTAGAGTGGAGAGAGCAATGCGGACAAAATTACATAAAACTTGAAAGGCATGTTATTATTTACTAAGTAAAAATCTTTCATGCTTTTGCCTCCTCCAATTTTAGCTCCTCAAGTTGGCCTCTTAGAATTTTTTTAGTCTCACACCACCGATAACTAGGTTGCTCGGCATTACATGCAACAGCTTTTGCATCCAACTCTACTTGTAAGTGGTAGATATCCAAGCCAACCGTATCAACCTTTTGAATGCAATCCTGTCTTCCTTTTTCCAGGAGTGTCAGCGTCTCAAGCATGCTATCATTATGTTCCAACAATATGTTTATCACATTCCTGCAGTAATGCACCATATCATAAGGATAAGGATCAATAAATAAAAAGGCATCATCATTTCATATTTTCTCTGTCCAGGTTGTCATCTCAAGAAGAGTAGGCAACAAAACAAATAAAATAAAATAAAATAAAACCCGATAACTCCAACAACTTAAATCAAGAATTCCGAAATCGTATTATCCAGTAACAGTGCTAATTTTTTGATAATGCTCAAACTACCCCTTCTTAGAAGGATGAAGCGGTCACTGTCAAAATATAGTAACCCAACTAGGTTAAGGTCGATCCCACAGGAAATAGGCCAAAAATCTATCTCAAACTTGTTGAAATCATCAGGAAGTGCGAAAAAGTAAAAAAGAGGGGGAATTATATTAAACAGCTAAAAGTAAAACGGCTTGGTCGTTTGTGGTTGTAAACAATCTTAGATGAACACTAGACTTGTGTTTTCCCTGACTTCTCAACTCAGTAGACTTATCGTGCACTGTCGAACTATTTCATTATCTTGCATGCAGAATCTAATAAGTTATGTACCATCAACTATTTTTTGGACAAGATGACAGATTTCACCCTTTACCTTTTGAGTCTCAGGATGCCGCCTTACTAAATCGAATCCTGGGTCCCAGTTAACTATTACCTTTTGAATCTCAAGTTATTAGATGATAAATTACCATTATACGTAGATAATACCTATTACCGTAGATCAATAGTTAATCTTCAAATTACTGTTGTGATCTTCTTTTCCTAATCACTACTCCTCTTTTGGAGTAAGTAGCAATAATCTAGGCGGGATCTTAACGTTGGCCACCGCTAAGAAATCAATAAGAACAAAGAAAATTCAATATATGCAAGAACTTTATCTAGAACGACTTGGCACTTCCTCTACTTCGTTAATTCGCCAGGGCTCACACAACCCTAACTAAGGGAATTAGCCATTCATAATTATGAGATCAATCATAAAATCTACAGACAAAATAACAAAATCAATCTCATAATAATAAAATAAGAGATCCTAAAGACTTAAATTGAATAACAAACCAGGAACAATGAGAGTATAGGATATCCCCTAAGGTCCTACCCCTTAATAAGTGAATGTATGAATGAATAAACTAAACAAAGTGTTGGGTTCGAAATCGAGAGGGTGTCATGCGGAAGCTTAAAGTTTGTAAACTAATATGTTGACAATTCAGATGACAATGAAAAACATACTAAAAAACATATTATTGATGTAATTTGGTCAAGTGACCTACATATTGAAAACTAATATAAAAAAATATTAAAAATTATTGGGAGAAAATCTCCCCCTAAACAAAGACTCTTTAATGACTACATTGTGGATGCTATTGTGTTATGGTATGAGAAGGGTGGTTTTCTATTTATAGATGTCAAAAACCTTTCCTCCAAAAAAGAAGTTAGCCAAATATGAAAAAGAATTATATTTTTCTTTTAAGAAAAGTAAAAGTAATTATGGTAACTTTTATTTTCCTTCTAAGAAAAAGTAAAACTTAAATATAGTAAACAAATCAGGGCAAAAACTCTAATAAATCTCTCCTTTTTGGCTTGATTTTCTTCAATTGATCCACCTTCTTTGCATCTTTGATCTTTGTTCTTCATATAGTCTTCATAACTAATACTTGTTAAAAATATATGAGCCCATTCGGGTTTAAAATATTGGAGCCCTTTGTAGGGTTAAAAGAAAGCTTTATTTTCAAATATGTAACAGCAGAATTGTTGAAAATATGATTGACAATTATTTCCACATGTGGCTTTTAGACATATATCTTCATTATCATCAAATTGGTTGCAACTTGATTTTGAAACCGCTTTGAACCTGTTTAATCTCGTCTCACCACACCATTGGACCATTGAACCGTAGGCTCTGATATCACTTGTTGGGTTCGAAATCGAGAGGGCATCATGCAGAAGCTTAAAGTTTGCAAACTAATATGTTGATAATTCAGATGACAACGAAAAACATACTAAAAAACATATTATTGATGTAATTTGGTCAAGCGACCTACATATTGAAAACTAATATAAAAAAAAACATTAAAATCTATTGGGAGAAAATCTCCCCCAAAACAAAGACTCTTTAATGGCTACATTGTGGATACTATTATGTTATGGTATGAGAAGGGGGTTTTCTATTTATATATGTCCAAAATCTTTCCTCCAAGAAAGAGGTTAGCCAAATATGGAAAAGAGTTATATTTTTCTTTTAGGAAAAGTAAAAGTAATTATGGTAACTTTTATTTTCCTTCTAAGAAAAAAGTAAAACTTAAATATAGTAAGAAAATTAGGGCAAAAGTCCTAACAAATCTCCCATTTTTTGCTTGGTTTTCTTTAATTGATCCACCTTCTTCACATCTTTGATCTTTGTTCTTCATATAGTCTTCATCACTGTTGCTTTTCATGTTTAAAAATGGAGCTTTTGGGGTTAAAAATATTGGAGCCCTTTGTAGGGTTAAAAGAAAGCTTTATTTTCAAATATGTAACAGCAGAATTGTTGAAAATATGATTGACAATTATTTTTACATATGGCTTTTGGACATATATCTTCATTATCATCAAATCAGTTGCAGCTTGATTTTGAAACCGCTTTGAACCTATTTAATCTCCTCTCACCACATCATTGGACCATTGAACCGTAGGCTCTGATACCACTTGTTGGGTTCGAAATCAAGAGGGCGTCATACGGAAGCTTAAAGTTTGCAAACTAATATGTTGATAATTCAGATGACATCGAAAAACATACTAAAAAACATATTATTGATGGAATTTGGTCAAGTGACCTACATATTGAAAACTAATATCAAAAAAACATTAAAAACAATTGGGAGAAAATCTCCCCCTAAACGAAGACTCTTTAATGACTACATTGTGGATGCTATTGTGTTATAGTATGAAAAGGGAGTTTTCTATTTATATATGTCCAAAACCTTTCCTCCAAGAAAGAGGTTAGCCAAATATGGAAAAGAGTTATATTTTTCTTTCAGGAAAAGTAAAAGTAATTATGGTAACTTTTATTTTCCTTCTAAGAAAAAGTAAAACATAAATATAGTAAGAAAATCAGGGCAAAAACCCTAACAAATCTCCCCTTTTTGACTTGATTTTCTTCAATTGATCTGCTTTCTTCACATCTTTGATCTTTGTTCTTCATATAGTTTTCATAACGCTGCTTCTCATGTTTAAAAATAGAGTTTTTGGGGTTAAAAATATATGAGCCCATTAGGGTTAAAAATATTAGAGCCCTTTATAAGGTTAAAAGAAAGCTTTATTTTCAAATATGTAGCAGCAAAATTGTTGAAAATATGATTGACAATTATTTCCACATGTGGCTTTTGAACATATATCTTCAATATCATCAAATTGGTTGCAGCTTGATTTTGAAATCGCTTTGAACCTGTTTAATCTCGTCTCACCACACCATTGGGCCATTGAACCTTAGGCTCTGATACCACTTATTGGGTTTGAAATCGAGAGGGCATCATGTGGAAGTTTAAAGTTTGCAAACTAATATATTGATAATTCAGATGACAACGAAAAACATACTAAAAAATATATTATTGATGTAATTTGGTCAAGTGACCTACATATTGAAAACTAATATCAAAAAAACATTAAAAACTATTGGGAGAAAATCCCCCCCTATACAAAGTCTCTTTAATGACTATATTGTGGATGTTATTGTGTTATGGTATGAGAAGGAGGGTTTCTATTTATAGATGTCCAAAATCTTTCCTCCAAGAAAGAGGTTAGCCAAATATGAAAAAGAATTATATTTTTTCTTTTAGGAAAAGTAAAAGTAATTATGGTAACTTTTATTTTCCTTTTAAGAAAAAGTGAAACTTAAATATAGTAAGAAAATCAGGGCAAAACCCCTAACAAAGACTACATTGTGGATGTTATTTTGTTATGGTATGAAAAGGGATTTATTCTATTTATATAGTTCCAAAATCTTTCCTCTAAGAAAGAGGTTTACCAAATATGAAAAAGTTTTATATTTTCCTTTCAGAAAAAGTAAAAGTAATTATGGTATTATTTTTATTTTCTTTCTAAGAAAAATAAAACTTAAATATAATAAGAAAATCAGGGCAAAAACCCTAACACAAAGCCTAAAGGATATTTATAGATTACAAGAAACTCTAGAAACATATCCTAATTAAAATAGAAAAACTTAATCACCCATACATAATTGGACTTAAAAACATCGTAGGAGTGTAATTGGGATACATGAAAATCCTAGAAAATGATTTCGAACGATTCAAAAAAGTTGAGGTCGGTGGCTATATGTGGTCACCACATGCAGCCTGGCCTTGGGTGCATGTGGTACATGCGGCCTAAGGCTGGGCACATGTGGCCACTGCATGTGCTCAGACCAAAAATTCTTGCAGCTCTGCTCTCGGAATTTTGGACTTCTAATACATGTTTTGCCTACATGCGGTCCGCATGTAAACTAAGTGCAAAAGCCTCCACCATCAAATAGATGATTGAATTAGCTTTCCAACGATATCAATGTCGCCTTAATCTGATATCCGGGTGAAAAATTATGGCTAAATTACTGAAGCACTGTCAGCTCGCGAGATCTTAATTCCAACAATTTACCTTAGTCTCATACAGACCACATGTGCTACATGTGGTCGACATGTAGACATAGGTAAGTGACAGGTCTTTCGACACTTGCAACCAAGCTTTAAATCTTCAACTTTCATCACAACCTTTGGTCATGTACAATCCGAAAAGTGTCACGAATATCCAAGATTGATCAAATAAATAGTCAAAAACATTACTTTTCATCTTTTTCTTGAATTTAGCATTCGAAACCTAATTTTCTGTAAAACATTTCAAAAACACATGACATCTAACAAAATAGCCTTAAGGAACCGAATTAGAAAAATAATGGAGAATCTAAAAGAAAAATTAATATGGATAGAAGAAACCTTAGAAAATTTAGAAAAAAGTACATGTGAT
>NW_025893660.1:0-7241 GCF_002878395.1 Capsicum annuum | reverse complement strand
GGTCTACTTGTGTTGTACTTTCCTCACAACAGATGATTCTCTCTCTTTTTTTATTTTAGCTAACTTTCTTTTGCTTTTTCTGACTATAAAAACTAATGCTTGAGTTGATCCTTCTCATTGAAGACCAAGTCATTTTTTATTCATAAAGTGATAGCCTAAAAACATTCAAGTGAGGATGTAACTAGGTCCCCTAACATCTCAACGCTTCACTTATTTTTCTTACAATTTTTTTCAACTCTAGGTCCTTCATCGAATATTTCAGCATTAGATTGGATTTTAAGATCTGGCTGAAAATTCAACATGTATATCATATCACTAGAATTGCCACAGAAGAAAAAAAATGTGTATAGAGAAAGAAAAAAAAAAATATATATATATATATATATATATATATATATATAAACAAGAAAAACAAAACGGACACATATTTTATTGACTGAAAAGAAGGGTTTAAACTCAACAATAAGAAAATAAGACAACATAGATCCCGAACAACAACCCTTAAATTATTCAGGAAACATAAGAAAAACAAAACAGACTACCAAAACTCCTTCGTGGAGAGAAAAATAACTTCTAAATTACCAATCTTGACATTTGGCCATTGATTTGCACTTTAGAGTTAATGGGGTCTCCACAATCATTACTACATCATTTATTTTTCTTCTTGACTTCAAAAGTATCCTGAAATATTTTGAATTTTCACCATCAAATTCTCTTCAAATTAAGCCATTAGCAGTTCCTCTTTTCCTCTGTTCCTCTTAATTGATTACACAACCTTTTCAGATGAGTCAATGGATCACCATGACCTTCGTAGATGTCCAACTTTGGTGTTTTGGATTTTAGAGGCATGAGAACATAGAAACATGTAAAAATTCTTGTGAGAATTCTCATTTTCTCTCTCAGTATTTACATGTTTCTCATATTTTACTCTAAATTTCTCTCTTTTCAGGTCATTTCTTCTTACTCCTCATTTCAAATAGTCTACACCACCTCATATCAGACCCTATACCATATTTGTATGTCATCTTGCCTGTTCTTTGAACCTGGCATTGTATGGATGAGAAGCCAACTTAGCCACAAACCAACCACCTTAACACTATTTTGATTTTGGTAAAAACTAATGTGTAAAAGTTAAAAAAAAATTTTTAAGATTACCAAATTCATTAAGGACTGCCTATGTATCTCATTAAGATGAGAATCAGGTGTGCGTAGTTCTTGAAAATTATATCGTACAAAACTCAGCCTCAAGACCCCTAAAGGTTCAGGGCTGTTAAGATTTATATATATTTTTTATTTTGTAAAAACTTCGCCTCATGATCCCTAAAGGTCCAGGGCTATTAAGATATATAAAAATTGGACTTGAGGATTCGAAAAATACTTATGAAAGTAATCATATTTTCAAAATATTCCCCAATAAATCTATGAATAATTTTTCAAAAGATAAGGTCGTATCTTGAGAAGGACTTCCTACGTATCCCACTAAAGAGTGAGAATCAGACTCTCGTAGTTTATAAAGATCGTAAAACTATGTTACTAAAAATTTTCCTTTCTGTTAAAAATAAAATTTTTCATTTTTTTAAAAAAATAATTCACTAAATGTGAGGATAATTTAATCTCTTGCATTTTAAAGTTGCTTAAAGCCGGTCAAAAAACAAACAACCTTCCAAACAAATGTCAAAGAGCACGTAAGATGCATATGTTAGTCTTTATAAAGTAAGTCACCTGTCCTAGACAGACCTGACCCCTATGCCGAGTCCCGCTATGCCAAATGTATATGATGTAAATAAAGCGGCACCTAATAGGGATAACCAGATTCTGAGTTTTCAGTTCTTCTAAATTTAAGCTTAATAGGAATAGGTGTCTAGACTGGCTTATCCGAGTGGACACTCGATCCAGGGAGGGACAACTTGATCAGTAGTAGGGCAATACCGCCTTCGTTGTCGATCCGAACTCCACCTAACATGTGTGACTATAATCCTTCACCAGGTGCCTTGACATTCCGACTATCTCAAAAAATAAAGTATGATATATAAGTTGCATTCCTTCTATCCCATTTCAAATACACAAGAGAAGATAATTTATTAAACAGTTCAACAATATCAAATCAGTAAATGAGCGACAAGTAGCATATAAGGCCAACAAACATAATATAAAAATAATTAAAGCAAGTAAAAGTCAATATCAAAAGCTTGAATTCTTATTATTCCCCAGCAGAGTCGCCAGAGATGTCACACCCCTTTTTTGCTCGAGGGACCAGTCGAGGGATTTTTCCAATTAAAGTGACGGTTTTGAATAGGGATTAATTTAATTTATAAAGTCGTCACTTGGAATTGAGTTATGGTGTTTCAAGTCACCCTTTTGAATCCATAATCAAAAGGAAATGACTCTTTTTATATATCTGCGAAAATAGAAGACCAGGTGAGGAATTCTATTGACCGAGGGAAAGGTGTGAGGCACCTCTCGAGTCTCGTGGTTCAAGCACGGTCACTTTATCAACTTATACTTAACTTAAACTATTCTGGATAAATTGTGTTTGTAGGCCTGGATTCGTTCAAATTTCTTATACCGATAATATTTGTCTATATTTTTTATATTAAACTAGTGAAAGTTATTTTTCAAACAATCTTTGCCAAGGTGCATTATTGCATCCTTGAATTATTTTTAAACGTTTGAGAAAGATGCGTACGCCGCATTCTTAATTGAGAAAAACATTTTAAGCACGCCTAAAGCTCATCTAGCGTAAAAGGCATTTGCTCTTCTCTATCATATAAACTCAAGACAATTTTATCTTATCTATTTTTACTCCTTTTTTTTTTTTTCAAATTTTCAATGTGTCTTGAAATATTCGCAACTCTTCTCGCTCCCTTACAAATATTTTTCCTCTTATTTATTTTTCTTTAATAGTAACAACATGTCTTGAATAATTTCCCAACAAACTTGTTTTATCCCACATTAATGATTAATTGAGAATCACGTATGATATAATCGGAATTCAATTAAACAAAAACTATGGAAAAAATAGTTTAATATAATATGAATAAAACTCAAATAAGAATTTTAATGCCTTACTGACTGCATTAAATTAAATTAAGAAAAAGTGGTGAGGAGGAAATTCATCATTGGCTCAATAATATTCATTCTAACAAAAACAAAACCCAATCGAAGTCATTAATTTTCCTAGCAATTTAATTCAAATAAAATTAGATCCAACAATATTTTCCTATTTTTCTGTATAAATGTTTTCCTTTTTTTCTGTTTCTTGTGTGCGTGTGTATTTTTTTTATTAATTAATTACTTTCTGTTTTTCATGCATGCATGGTTTATGCATTAATTTGCATGTTAACCAAACATAGTTTTACACTTTTAATAACTTTAAAAATTATCTCATCTAATGTTTGAAACAAATTTAATTAACATTGATTCAATACAAGAAATATTATAAATAATGGAGTAGGGCAAAACTTCATATATATAATAACTATATGTACTAAATAATATAAGAAAACGTTGAGATAATTTCATTCATACTTTAATTTACCATGAAACTTATAAAAATAATAATGCACGAATTGAATAAGAACCTCTGTGATGATTTAAATAAATGTGAGAATAGAAATGCCGTCAACGGAAACTCGAACAAGACTCCAAACTCAAACTCTTAACTTTTCTCTCTTTTTGATTTTTTTCCTATCTCTTTTTTTTATTGTTCTTGGTTTTTCTCCACTGTTTTCCCTTTTGTTGTCTCCCTCTTTTTTTTTTTTTTTTTTTTACCAATGTTGTTCTCTTCTTGTTTCTTCTAAGTTTCTTTTTGGTTTTATTTTTATCCCGTGTGTTTGCCTTCTGTCTCTAGAGTATTGTAGGGTGTGTGTATATATAAGTGTGTAGGATTGGGAAGTTGAGGGAGTTGAGAGAAATTAGGAGGTGGTTGGGGTAGGTTATTTTAGGATAAGATCACTTATTTTTTTTATAAAAAAAACTAATAATAACAATAATAATAAAATAAATAAATAAATTATATATAAAAATAATAATTAAAAAAATATTAACTAATTATTTTTTATACTTAATAAAATCTAATAAAATATAACTAACCTAAAATAAAATATAATTAAGAAAAAAATAAAAAATTACAAGCTTATTTATAAAAATCTAAAACAAAGAAAATATTTTTGAAACTTTTTTTGTATTATTTAGAAAAAATAAAAAAAATAAAAATATATAAAAAATGTAACTTTATTTATTGTTATTTTTTATTTATTTTCAACCAAAATTTATTTAAAATATAATAAAAGCTAAGATAAATATTGGACAAAAATAAAAATATTTAATGCCGAAAAATATACTAAACTCGGAGAGGGTCAAAAATCACGCGTCTACATTTTTTCCTCTTTGTGTGAAATCTCAAAGAGTTTTCATACACAGAAGTAGATAATGAGATGATTTTTGTTCCTCTGATTATTTAAAAAATAAAAAATAAAATAAAAGATGTGACCGAGTCCTGCTTTTAGACCGCCTACATATGCCGAGTTATAAGAAAATCAGGTTACATATAGTTCAAAGGTTAAATGGTGAGTAAACGAGTTAGAGATCAAGTCAGGTTCCGTCGAGTCTCTGGTTCACGACATTTTTCTTTTACATTAAAATGAATAACAATAAATAAAATGAAGATACAAGTGAAAGATCCTATCTAAGCTACTTTTTTTTTTTTGAATCTTGACTTGAATCTTCATGACTTCTCAAATGGAGAGATAGTCATTATTTTGAGTTGAACTTGAAACATGAAATATTCCTTCTCATTGACTTTTGGCATTAGAGAGGAACTGAATAATTGATTTATTCTTCAGATTTTCTTCCGTCTTGGACTTGAAATCTTCACCCTATTCTTCAGGCGGGCTCCTGAACTTGCAACTGATAATGTTCACCCTATTCTTCAGGTGGGCTCCTGACTTGTTACTTCTTCACCTTTTATTCAGGCAGGCTACTCGACTTTCTTTTTCTTCAGCTTGTTCTTCAAGCGAGCTCCTGGATGTCCTTTTCTGATATTTCAAAATATGTTCCTGAACTAAAAATAAAAGGTGAAACAGAAAAATAACATTTCATTCATCAGGAGAGTCCTACACATAAACTAAATTCCCATTACTCAGGAGGGTCCTGTCCGATTCTTCAGGAGGGGCCTGATTATAAAAAATAAATTTTCATTCTTCAGGAGGGTCCTGTCCCATTCTTCAGGAGAGTCCTGAGCAAAAAGTAAATTCTCATTCTTCAAGAGGGTCCTACCCATTCTTCAGGAGGGTCCTGAGCATAAAATAAATTTTTATTTTTCAGGAGGGTCCTGAGCATAAAATAAATTTTCATTCTTCAGGAGGGTCCTGTCCCATTCATCAGGAGGGTCCTGAGCATAAAATAAATTTCTATTATTTAGGAGGGTCCTGTCCCATTCTTCAGGAGGGTCCTGAGCATAATATAAATTTTTATTTTTCAGGAGGGTCCTGACCATAAAATAAATTTCCATTCTTCTGGAGAGTCCTGTCCCATTCTTCAGGAGAGTCCTGATTATAAAAATAAATTCTCATTCTTCAAGAGGGTCTGTCCCATTCTTCAGGAAGGTCCTGAGCATAAAAATAAATTCTCATTCTTCAGGAGGGTCCTGAGCATAAAATAAATTCAATAAACATGAACAAAATTTTTTCCCCAATTTGTACTAGAAAATTTTGTGAGCATCATCAGATTATAATTTTTGAAAAAGTACCAAAAGAGTGTGAATCAAAGCCTTGCTAAAGAAATGCATCTCGTCAGAGTAAAACTGATGACCAAAATTAGGAAGTGTGTCTCCTAAGAGTTAAAGTGAAGGACTCTACTAGAAAGTGCATCTTCTAAGGGTGAATGTTCAAGTTAGGAAGTTCTTCACCTAACAAATAAAAACTGACTTATTCAGACTAGGAAGTGTGTCTCCTAGGGATTAAATGAAATGATTCGACTAGAAAGTGCGTCTTCTAGGAGTGATGGTTCAAGTTAGGAAGTACTTCACTGAACAAATAAAAACTGGCTTATCCAGACTAGGAAGTGCGTCTCCTAGGGGTTGAATGAAATAACTCAACTAGAAAGTGTGTTTTCTAGGTGTGATGATTCAAGTTAGGAAGTGCATCACCTAAAAAATGAAACTTGAATTATCCAAACTAGGAAGTGTGTCTCCTAGTGGTTGAATAAAATGACTCCACTAGAAAGTGCGTCTTCTAGGAGTGATAGTTCAATTTAGGAAGTGTATCACCTAATAAATAAAACTTGAATTATCCAAACTAGGAAGTGCGTCTCCTAGGGTTGAATGAAATGACTCCACTAGAAAGTATGTCTTCTAGGAGTGATGGTTCAAGTTAGCAATTGCATTACCTAACATATAAAACTGACATACCCTGAATAGTAAGTGCGTCTCCTAGAGGTTAAATGAAATGACTCAATTAGAAAGTTTGTCTTCTAGAAGTTAAAGCTCAAATTAGGAAGTTCATCACCTAACACATGAAAAATGACTTACCCTAACAAGGAAGTGCGTCTCCTAGGGGTATAGGATGATGAGTTTTCACTATGATTGTGATTACTAAATATGTGTAGAAATATTGCCTCTTACATTTGCAAAAGTGAGAAATTTCATCTTGTTGATATCTAAACTTAAAAGCATTTGAATTGAGGGTAAATTCCTCTCTATTTCAAACAAAGACCAGTTATGATTTAGAAACATGGTGGTTGATTTATGTCATATGGCTATTGATGTGACCACTCTTGCATTTGTCATACTCAACTCTATTTCAATCATTGATAAGTATCGTTGACTTGCAGTTTTGACCCCCAACTTCTTTCTACTGGAATTTTTTGAATCAAATCATATTTCTCTTGCATGATGCTTCTGGGTTTAACTTAAAACATACCTTTCACTTCTATGAGTTTAAAAACGGTCGGGTGATAGGCATTATTGAATATCTTACTTTATTTTGAAGCATGTTAACTTGGTACATCAGTCCTTTGTCATGCTTTGTGCAATTGAGAGAGTTGGTAGCAAGTTTTGAAGCTCTTTCTAACTTGACTTGACGTGAATTCGACTCAAAAAAAATACGCGAAAAGTGACAATGATTTTTCATATGATGAAAAAAATTCAAAAATAAAAATAATAAAAAAAAAAAGGGAAAAATGAAAGACAAAGCGCATCTCTTTTTCAAAACAACATAAAGGAAAACTTATTTGAGTGTGAT
>NW_025893659.1:0-2644 GCF_002878395.1 Capsicum annuum | reverse complement strand
TTATCACATAAAAATCCAATCTCTACTACTTAACATTCTAAAATTAGACCTGTAATATCCCGTATTTCCCTCGCTTAGTTTAACCCTCAGTACATGAGTATTTCTATATAAAAATTTCAAAATAATCAAAATTTTGTAGTTTAGGACTTGCCATTGTGTAGGAAATTTAGTCAGCTTTCAAACGATATTAAATTCGCCCAAATTCGATACTCAGGTGAAGATTTATAACAATTTTTGTAAAACAGTGTGTGAAATAGTACATCACCACATCGCAGAGTCAGTCCAAATGGTAACTATCAATTTCCAGTGTGCCATCATGATTTCAGTGCATCGCGCCAAAGTCCCAATTCACAATTTTTATTTTTCAATTAGAGACCGTGATACCACTGTGTCGCGCCACTAGCAATTTTCCCAATTATCAAATTCTAGTAAGGCACATGATACCACCACATCGTGCCAAGAGTCAAGTTATGCTCATCATTTTGAAGAAATTTCCATCCAAGACTAGTGGCTCACCGCGATGCCATCGCATCACGGTGAAGCCAAACTCGGGATTTTCAGCGATGAAATTTAATTTCTTTTTAGGAGTAATTAGGTCTTTTTCAATAGCCCAAATCAGTATTAAACATGTAATTTAACCCCTGAACAACCTAATTATATTTTTATTCACTCAATTTCTCCCAAATTAAATCATTCTCTCTCAAAAGAAAAAACCCTAACTTTCAATAGTCACGGACAATTGTCAAGAATTCCATCAAGAACCTTCTAGAATTAATCTTCTTAGGTATGTTAGGTGTTCATTCATGGGTTCCTTTCATCCATGGAGTTCAAGAACCTCTCTTTAAAATACAAGTTGTACATTCCATGAATTTCATGCTTGGATTAGATTGTATTAATGATTATAATATTGTTTGGGTTTCAGTCCATGATTAATTATAAATTTCATCAAATTAAAATAGTATGGATGGTGAATTATATAATTTTCTTGTTAAAACCTTTAAATTACAATTGATTATTATATCCATGATGTTCATGTGTTGATTACTACTATGTGAAACAATCATGCTTCCCTAGTGTTGTTAAAATGCCTATGTGAATTGAATAGTGCAATCATGACATGTCTTTATGCGGTGCCATTCATGTACAAGTTCATGTATATCAAGTGTTTGAAAAAATGTCTAAATGAATGCATTGTTAACAAGCAACTATTGTTATGCTATCAAGATCATGCCATGCTCTATTTTTAATGCTATCGTGTCTTGGGGGTATTCAATACCCAAAAATCATGATGTTCACCTAGAACTACAGTAGTTATAGAATAGTCTCAGTAATGTCACAAACAGTAGTACTCAGTTAGTTACATAACTTAGTTAAACTTATCTCAATTCAGTTCAGTCTAATTATCAGTGTCGTTCAGTTGGGAGTAAGTTCAACACTGAGCGAACCCAAGGATGAGGGTTCACCTGTCAGTAGAGGGTATAGTTTTTAGTAGTAGTCCCTACATTCTAGAACTACATAGCCAGTATAGGTTGATATATCAACCTACCAGTTGAGGGTTGATAAGGTGTTTACCTGCCAGTTGAGGTAATACCGTTCTCACTAGGGAACCTGCCAGTTAAGGATGACCCTTTGTCCTTCGAGATAATATTTCAGTGGATACATACAGCTAGTATCTGTACCCATGGCACCGTACTGCTACCCTTCCAACTGGGGTTACAGGTTAGACCCTAATCCATTCAGAGATGGGCGTGTCGGTTAGATAATTACCTCCTACAGTTTCTATTTCAGTCTTACTATAGAAATCAATTTAGTACTACAGAATTAGGATTGTCAGAAACAGTCTCTCAGTTATCAGTAATTCATTTATTAGAAATCTTAGATATCGGTTTCATATTTATGAGAACTCAGTATTCAATTTCAGTATAAATCTCCAATATAGTATACATGTACGTGCACATTATTTCATACTCAGTGTTCACAGTAGCATGAGTTATCCATGTACTCTGATTCAGTTATTCTACATCATTCAGTCAGTTACTATTCATACAAACGAACCCTTGTATTCAGCCTTATCTCATCTTGCATACCAATACATTATATGTACTCACACATACTCTTCAATACATTATATGTACTCACACATACTCTTTCTTTGTGCTATGATGTCTCATATCATAGGTTCGGACGTTCACGTTCCTGACTGCACTTAGACAGCTTCAGTTAGCAGCAACAATTTTAGTTGTGAGTCCTTATCTATGGATGATGTTCTTTATTGTAGTGTTACAGTAGATTCAGTATATCATCAGTCTAAGTTAGTTGGGAGTTTGTCCCATCAAATCAACATTCAGACAGTTCAGTTAGAGGCTTTTCAGACTAGACTATTTTAAATAGTATTTAGATTTGCAGATATTGTTATATTTGTTATTCTTTATTAGTATTTAGATTTTGAACCTTATGGCATTTCATCCTAATTTCAACATTATTTCAATATTATTATTCAATGCTCATAGTTATTACCACTCGTGGGTTAGCCTGTGGTCCTTCAGGGTCATAAATACTATGTGGCATCTGAGGTGCAACTCGGGGCATTACAAACTTGGTATTAGAGCCTAAGGTTCAACAAATTCCAAAAGAGTATGAAAGT
>NW_025893658.1:0-9377 GCF_002878395.1 Capsicum annuum | reverse complement strand
GAACCAGCCAAGTCAGTTCAGCCACCGCCTTGCCCATAGCCCGATATTCAGCTTCAGCGGAAGACAAAGACACAACAGGCTGCTTCTTAGACTTCCAACCAATAAAAGCATCACCCAAGAAAATAGCAAAACTAGACATAGAGCGACGGCTATCAGGACAAGCTCCCCAATCACTATCAAAGTAAGCAGACAAGGTGAGATCAGAAGAAGGAGGAATAAACAAACCAAAATCAGAGGTACCCTTAAAGTAGCGCAACAAATATAGAGCAGCCTTCCAATGAGGCAAACATGGATCCTGCATAAATTGTCTAAGGAGATGCACAACAAAAGATAAGTATGGATGCGTATAGGTTAAGAAATTCAGCTTTCCAATCAAGTAACGATAGACCTCAAGATTAGGGAGAGGGTCACCAACACCCGCTTGCAGCTTACCATGAAGCTCAAGAGGAGAAACAACAGAACTACAATCTGAATAATAAAAGACTATCAACAAATCAGCAATGAATTTATTATGATGTAAAAGCATACCTGCAAAAGAGTAGAAAACCTCAACACCCAAAAAATAATGCAAAATTTCCAAATATTTGATCTAGAACTGGTTATGGAGAAAAGATTTGATATTAGCAAGCCCAGTAAGATCATCCCCAATCAGAATAATATAATCAACATACACAGCAAGAGTAACAAAAGAAGAGCCAGGCCCCCTTATAAAAATTGAATAATCATTTAAAGAATGAGAATAGCCCTGAGAATAGAGGTCCTGAGAGAGTTTAGCATACCGCTGGAGAGCGGCCTGCCGGAGGCCATAAAGATACTTCAATAATTTGCACACCAAAGGAGAACTAGAGGAAGAAGTAGAAACAGCCAGCCCAGGGGGCAATTTCACATACTCCTCTTCATTCAAGTCACCATGAAAGAATGCATTATTGATATCAAGTTGGAAGAGAGGCCAACTTTGTTTCACAACAACAGTAAGAAGATCCTTGATGGAAGACATCTTGACAACGGGGGAGAAGGTCTCGTGAAAATCAACACCCTTAACTTGAGTGACACCCCAAACTACCAATATAGCCTTATACCTTTTTATGCTACCATCAGCCCGATGTTTAATTTTGTAAACCCATTTGCACCCTATGGATTTCTTACTATGGGGAAGGGGAGCCAAAGACCAAGTGCCATTAGCCTCGAGAGCCTCAAACTTTTTCTTTATGGCGTCCACCCATTTAGGAATAGTGGAGGCTTGAGAATAAGAGTTTTAATTAAAAGGAGAATGCTGACTCACAGTAGAAATAGAGGAAATAGATCTAGAGGCAGAAGGAATGGAGAAAACAAAATCATATAGGTAGGTAGGGAGAGTATGCGGCATAGTGGACCTTCAGACAACAGAAAAAGAAGAAGAAAGTAGAGGTGGAGTAGAGGATGAGGTTGAAATGGATGGAGGAAAATAAGAAGAAACCACAAGAAAAGAAGTGGACATAAAGGAAAAATCATCAAGAAAGAGAGAGATGGATGGAGAAACAAAAGAAGGAGGGGAAGAACATGAAGAAGAAGCAGAAAAGGGAAACAAATGTTCATGAAAGGTAACATCTCTAGATATAAAAGTTGTATTAGATTCAAGATTGTAAAATTTGTAACCCTTTTTACCAAAAGGGTATCCTAAGAAGACACAAGGAACAACATGAGGCTGGAACTTGTCTCTATGGGGCTTTGGAATGGTAGAATAACAAAGGCAACCAAAAGCTCTCAAGTGTCTATAACTCGGAGGATGTCCATAAAGAACTTCATAAGGAGTCTTATTTTGAAGCAAGGGAGTGGGAAACCCATTGATCAAATAGGTGGAAGTAAGAATGCAATCTCCCCAAAATCTAATAGGAAGATGAGATTGAAAAAGTAAGGATCTAGCAATTTCAAGTAAATACCTATGCTTTCTCTTAACAAACCCCATTTTGTTGAGGGGTGTGAGGATAAGTAGTTTGAAACTGAGTTTCAACCATGGCTATGAAGGCTTTAAGTAGATTGAAACTGAGTTTCAACCATGGCTATGAAGGCTTTAAGTAGAGTGAATACATTGCTTTTGGCTCCCAACAGATGGGTCCAGGTAGCCCGAGAATAGTCATCTACAATAGTCAAAAAATACCTTGATCCATCAAAGGTAGGAGATTGATAAGGACTTCAAGTGTCCACATGAATAAGTTGAAAAGGTTTAGAGGTTTTGATGGAGTTGTACAAAAAAAGAAGTCTAGTTTGTTTGGCAAGAGGGCAAATTGTACAATGGAAATATTGTCTAGAAAATTTTTTACCATTAAGTATTGAAAAAAAAATTCATTTTAGAAAAAGTAACATGACTAAGTCTATAGTGCCATATAACATCCAGTTTATTCATATCCATATTAGGAATAGTAGGTACATTTGTAGACACACAAGAAATAGGAAAAGAAATAGTAGAAGTAACAAACTCAATGGAATTTACAATTGAAGATGTACTAGGTTTAGCAAAAGTAGAAAACACAGGTGAACCAGTATCACATAATGCAGGAGAGGTAGCAGGTTGAAGCAGTTTGTTAAGTCCTTTTTCCACTCTACCAAGAACCAGAGGCTTCTTCATTGAAGGGCCCTATATAAGACAATGAGTCTTGGTAAAGAAGGCAAAATAATCAAACTGTACAATCAGCTTGTGAATGGAAATTAAATTGTAGTGAAAAGAAGGTATATATAGAACATGATGAAGGGTGAGTCCTAGTAGTAGGGTAAGTGAACCAGTTTTGGTAACCTTAACCTTGTAACCATTAGGTAGGGACACAAGATATGGAATAGGCAGGGGTTGTATATTGAAACGTAGAGATTTATTAGAAGTCATATAATTTGTGGCTCCAGAATCCAAGATCCAAACAAGATAATCTACTTGAGAAAGCAAACAAGCATTAGGAAATACTATATCAGATACCCCCTTACCAGTAAAATTAGCAAATCCTACACAATCAGAAGAAGGAGCAGGATTGTCAAGATTAGATTGTCGGAGCAGGTGTATCAACTAGCACGGTTGTTCCTTTGCCAAACCAGGTATGCCATAATGATACAATAAAAACAAAGAACTCACGAAGTGACTAAAAATAGTCCACAAACACACTCCAAAATAGTCCACAAATCACTAAGATCCTTGGACCAATTGGAGACCTCTCTCGGATTTACAACACAACACTAGAAAGAGAAGATAACAAGGTGTTTGACACCTATTTCAGCCACCCAAACTAGCTTAACAACACATAAAATAAAGAACAAGAAGGCAGCAATTTCGGCCAACAAGAACAAACACAAACCGAGAGTAGAGAACAAGAACAAAACAACAAGTTTGCAAGAATAAAAATGATAGATAGCGAGACAAAGATTATTATAAGATTAAGAACCAAGTGTATTTCAACACTAACCCCTAATGAATATAATAATCAACACCACACTCTTACGGTGACCGTCAAGGGAACCAACACACCTCAAGATCCACTGTTTCCAAGCAAAGATCAATACTAGATTTTCTAAGCCCTAAACTACAATGGTTATTCCAAGCCCTAACTAAGAGTAAACTAAGGTGTTATACTCTCAAAGAGAGGACTTTCAATGTTTCAATATTTCATCATTTATAAACTAAAGATAAAAGATCTAATATGTACTACTTATAGTATATTATAAAAGAAGACAAAAAGACCACACTACCCTTAATGACCAAAGGTACCCTTGGTGTGTTGGAAGCCAATATAAATCGTCCAAAATGCCCTTAAGGCTAAGTGACCAAAATTCCCTTAGTAAAGGGAACCAAAACCATGAACCAACAAAGGTGCTCCAAACCCGATAGTCCTTAAGTCTTCAAGGCTTGTGGTTCTCGGGTTAACATCAATGTAATCTTCCAAGCAACTTTTCATACATGGGATTGCTTTAATTCATGCTTAAAATGGGCCTTCCTTGCATATCCTTGTGCTCTCGAGGCGACCAAGTCTTGAGCCTTTAGGTGTTGGCTTCCAAAGATGTCATCAAATGCTAAGGCGGTCATTTGACTTGTATCATCCTTCCCAACTTGAAAAGGGTTCGACCTCAAATCCATACCTTGAAAACAAGAGAATGGACAAATAAGCACAACTACTTCAAGGCATAAGGGTTAGGGTTAGTATAATAAAAAACATCATCATGCCAAGGCGGGACATACTTGAAATATAACTATGAATCTGTGGTGTTAGTCATGAAAAGCTTAGCAAAAATGTCACAAAGGGCATGGTTATGATAATTATCAAGAGATAAAGAAACTACAAAGGACTTAATGGTATCTCGAAGTCCCAAGGGTAAGGCCACCCATAACTTAGGAACCATAAAGCATAATTGTTTCATTACCTCTTCAAGTGACTTCATCAATCGTGGTGCCACTATTGTTTTAAATTCCACCCAACACACAAAACATAGTCATTATAACAAGTGGACCAACCAAAAATTTTTCTACCTCTACATAATACAAATCCATAACTAGCATGGATGTCATCGTAGGCAAAGAGCTAGTATAGGAAAGAACCAAGTGTAAAGGTATACACGGGTGAAGATAAGACATTCGAACACATGCACATTATTTCTTTCAAGAAAGTAGGCAACTTGGCATCCTCAAGTTGGTATTCATACACTATAAGCACAAGTGTGTCGAGCAAGGATGCAAATTTAGAAACATTATCCCAAGGAGTCAATGACACCTCTACCCTCGGGTTTTCAAGAAGGACTACACATTCCTTACCCGTAAGAGTACTCTCATCTTTTAAAAAGAGATTTTCATCTTTAGGAGGAATGTTATCACACCATAGTGGGTTAGCATATCGGTTATAGCTTCCAAGGAAAGCTATACCATCATGTTCATCACTAGATTCATTAGGAGTGTTTATATCATCTTCAAACAGGACATTATACTTGTCTTGCCTCGTTTTCCTTGAGGAAAGCGGGAGTCGACTTGACAAACTCTTTTTGAAATTGTTTAAAGGGGTAGGGTGTGAGAGTTGCCACCTAACGTATTAAGGTGTGTTAGGGCACCAATCTAGGATACTACTAACCTATTTTTATTGTTTAGTCTTAGTTCATCAGAGTTCGGATAAGGGTTCAAATTACCTCAAAAGGAAGGTTTTAGGCATCTTTCAAGGTCCACAAAGGTGGTTCCCGACCAAATTCATACTTTACGTGGGGATTCTCTGTGGTCAAATAAAGGTCTCTTGTTTTACTATTAATTTAAGGTTTGACTACGTGATAGAGTAATTAACAAATATTTAATTTAATTATTTTAGCAATTAATCATCTAAATGATAAAATCAATAAAAAATATGTAAATAAGATAAGCGAGGAGAAAGAAATGACAAAATCATAATAATGGGGACTGCTTATATAACAAACAAACTACCCCAAATAGACATGTAAAGTAAATAAAAAGACTAAAAAAAGAAATCGTCCAAGTCAAACAAAGAAATATTTTGATTTTATTCAGATTAGAAACCCAACTTGTTAATCATCATCCGACCCAAGGGCCGAACTCTTAGACAGGTAATAATGTCATTAGCCTCTCCATTAATATTTTGTTGGGATCATCATTTCTGAATGACTACCCGTCTCATCCCACCTAGGATAGATTTCAAGTCTAAGGGCGTTCTATGACAAGGATAAAACTAACATTTTTAGTAATACTTATCGTCCCACCTATCGTCCAAGAGGCATTGGACTTTGCTATTTCGGATTTGTGTTCTTTACTAAAAGAAAACTATGTTGCCTAGGACTCGAAACGCGTAACACGTTGGACCGCAAGTAGCACATAATTGTCCCAAGTTAGCCTCTTGATTAATTGAAGTTGATTAATGTGATTAATATGCAAAGACAAATAGTTATTTATTATGTTGTTAACCTATAGACATGATATCTAAATGTTCAACAAGTATTTAGTGTGAAAAAGATAACTGTGATTCGTGTGTATAACAATGTGTGATCAAGAGGGTGTCTAAAGTGTCGTAAATATGTCAAGAGATGTAATGTAATGACATGCTAAAATGCCTAAACACATGAATGTTTTAACATACTAAAAATATGTTAATAGTGCAGGAATTTTACATTAGTATTCTGAAAATATTGTTTAACATGCTGAAACTTACATTGAACATGTTGGAAATGTTGCAAACGTGCGGAAACAGTTAACATGCCAGAAGTAGTTTTAACATGCTGAAATTCATTTTAAAATTATTGAAACTATTTAAAACATGCTGGAAATTAATCTAAGTTGCTGAAAATTGATTTAGACGTGCTGAAACTATTTTAAACATGCTAGAAATTAATCTAAGTTGGTGAAAATTGATTTAGACATGCAAACTTGATTCAAGTATGTTGAAATTTAGTATTAACACGCGACAAACACATACAAAAGATTTATGGTTAACATGTTCAAAAATGCCAACATGCTTAAAATATTATTTCGACGATATGCATAGTCCTAATGTTTAACATGCTAGAAATATATTAATATGTCAAGATTAGTGTGACCATGATAAACATACATTAACATGCTTAATGTCGAATTAATATGCATTAATATGCTTAAATAAGCTAACGCATAGGAAATGCATTAACATACCTATATCCCAATTTTATGTGTGGATATGCTAAAGAAGTGTTAACATGCCATCAATATGCTAATGTACTATCAATATGCTTGTATGCTCAATGTCAAATAATTTAGTATGTCATTTTTTAGAAACAATAATTAATAAACCGTAAAAAGTGATTCATATGTTAAAAAATCATAATTTTGTGCCTAAGTGACCCATGTAGTATGTAATACACGTAAAACCTAGATTGTGCCTATCTACGCCATTCAAAGAGCACGTAAATTCCGCCTCCGAAGCAGTCCTCAAATAATATTATTATAATACTAATAAAAGGTGTCTTTACAATAATATTACAAACCAAAATACGAAAACTAAGAAGGAAAAAATAATAACTATCAAGAATACATAATTAATTAAATATCCCGGCGACTCTTCGGGACTTGCCCTTTCTAATAATACCTGTTGAACATAATAATAAAAAAATAAGCACGGGACAAATACACACATAGACAGGCATATTGAAACAATCGAACACAGCACAACACGCAAGCATCAAGTGATTATTTCAAACTAGTCCTATCGACATACTTTTTCTAATATGTAAGTACATCGACAAGGGACTTACCGGCAAGCAGCAATAAAGTAGAAATAGAAAGAAAGCCCAACACAGCAAAATATGCAAGATGTTTTTCGTATACATCGAAGGAAAAGCTCGAGAACTCTTGAAAGTATGTAATTGCCTATTGTATTTAAAAGACTGATGCTTTGTTTAAGAGAGTAGTAGTGGTAATTGTAATTGTAAAACTTGTCTCTTAATGAAAAGGTAGGGAGTTAATAGTAGAGGGAGTATTGTTGTATAAAAGAAAAAATATATTTAGAGAACCAATTTCGGGAATTAAAGGGAGAAAAAATTATCTGTCAAGAATCAATGGAGGGAAGGGAAATTAATTTGTTGCTATATTTTCCATAAGGGAACAAGTTAAAATATGGTAACTCCATAATCCAGGCAGCAGTATCGAATAAACGTTTATAGAAATTTAATGAATGATTTAATCAATTATCTACTTACCATAAATAAGCATTGAGTCAATCAGTCATGACTCTCAATTAAGGATAGTACGTAAATCAATCAACTGTAAATTCTCAATTACGCACAGTCAAGAATTTTAAATCCGCCACAAAAGAAAAAAAATAGTACCACAATTACAATAAAGCAATTACAAAATCATAAAAACATGCCGAAATAGACCATAAATAGAGAGGTATCAAATCTGTTGCAATTAATCAAGAGGTTAGCAAACAAATAATCTACAGTGATTAGTAATAAGCATCTTGTTAGAAAATTAAAATCAAGTCACAAAAAAAAGTTGGGATTTTCTTACACTTGTTAACTAAGAGGCATAAAAAATGTCAAGTTGCAAGAAATTAGGTGTTTTCACATATAACAGACCCAGAAATGAACATGAACAAATAATTACATGAATTGAATCACAATCCGAAGTTAAATGTCACAAAAATTTAATTTAAACAAACAAACATGGAATTTGTGTTCAGGGAGATCAAACCGGATAATAGTTGAATTGGGGGTGGTGCGTCACTGGTTCGTCATCGTTGGTGTTTCTCGACTTTTGGAGGTGAAGGTCGGATCTGAGCGAGGGAGGGCCGGTCATCGCTGGGGCTGGTTCATGGAGGGAGTGGGGTCTCATGGTGGCGTGGAGCGGCGCTGGCATGCTAGTGCTGTTGTCATTGATGGGGGGCTACTGGTGGCGTTAAAGAAGAGGGAGGCGAGCTGATCGGCGTGAATGGAGGGGGGTCAGAGGACCATGGCTGGGACTAGCCTTCATTGGTGGTGCTGATTTTAGAGAGGGGAGAGAGGAGAAGGGGTTTCACCGGTGACGGAAAGAGAGGCAGCGGTAGGAGAGTTTTGAGAGAGAGAAAGTAGAGGGGGAGTGTATGGTGAAGGCGGCTTATTTTGGAATGAGGTGTTAGGGTTTGGGTGTTGTGGTTTAAAAAGGAAAGAAAGTTGTCTTGGATCTCAGCCGTTGGATCAATTTTGATCAATGACTGAGATCTAATAGGTCAAAAAGGGTTAAAACTTTTAAATTAGGTCATAAATCGGCTATAATTGCAATGGGTAAAAATGAAATTAGGCTAAAATTGTAAGAAATTGAATAAAATTTGGTTAAAAGGCAAATGAATTTAGGCAAAGGAGTTTCAATTTAAGCTGTTATTTAAATAATAGTAGGGATAACAATAATAGCAATAATAAATAATAATTATAATAATAATAACAATAATCAATAATAATAATAATAATAATAATAATAATAATAACTAGACAATATTTTTGTAAATTATAAGTGTGCATATTTGTTAAAAAATAATTTAATAAATATTAATAAAATTTTGTAAAATGTCGTATTTGAATTAATAAATTGTAAAATGATATCATAAATTAATAAAATAATTTATATATTTTAAATTATGAATGTGACATGTCAAAAATATGTTTGATGCAAAAACAAATGTGCAAAAAAATACTAATATTTAAAAATTTAATAATTTTGTTAAAATAGCAGGCTAAATGTAGTATCGGGAGGTCAAAATTGGGTGTCAACAATACCTAAAGAGGGCATTATCCAACCCACATGCATATTTGGAAAAAACAAGTTCCTTACTCTCTAAAAGATCAATATCGAGTTTCAAGGAGGTTTCAAGCACAAGATTACCCCAAGAAGATCTCTCGGGTTCACTCTTATTTCCTTGACCAAC
>NW_025893657.1:0-3787 GCF_002878395.1 Capsicum annuum | reverse complement strand
TACCAAACTCCTCCCATTCTACAGGCTTTGCCTTTTTACCCCTATCGTCCTTCTACTAGTTAAATCATTTATGAGCCACATCCTATAATTGATTTGCAGCTTACTCGACACTCTCACTGGAAGTTACCCGTATGATGTCTAGGACTTTCTACACTATGTCAAAGAATTCTTGTGGGACCTCATTAGGCTTAGTCCCTATAAATGATAGAGAATTTATTTGGGTAAAGCCCATATTCTAGATGCAGCAGTATTGGCCACTGGTCTGACCTGAACAATAGCTGGCATTCATTTGGGCTGCTACAAAATGAGCCAAAGTGGTGAAAGCTTCTCTAAATTCTGCATGAGAGACATGCTCGTCCAGGGGATCTTCCCGAATAGGATGAGGTTCGAGCTGGTTTCCTTTTCTTCTTCTATTATTCTTTTTGGGAGGCATATTCTATAAACAAAAGTAAGAAAAGGATTAGACTGAGAGTTTAACTTGAACTCATGCTCACTCGCACGACATGAATGTTGAAAGAAAGGAAATTTTTCCTAAAAATACCTCATAGCCTCTTGTCCATAAGTATGGCACGCTACACACCAATGCACAAAACTCTACGAGACACGAATTTCAAACTTACTAGGACTCTATTGAACCTTAGGCTCTTATACCAAGTTTGTAACTCCCCGAGTCTACACCTAAAATGTTACACAGTGCTTGTGACCCCGAATGACCACAAGCTAACCCATGACTAGTACCTACTGTGAGCACTGTATATTATTACTGAAATAAATGCGGAAATTAGGCTAAAGTTGCCATAAGGTTCATAAGTTAAAATAAATACTAAATATTGATAAATGAATCCTGAAAATTGAATATCTATCTAAAATAATCTAGCCTGAAAGACTCTAATTAGCTAAATATAGAATTAATAGGACAAGTCCCCAACTAACTCTGTCTACTGAATATGCTAACTACTGAAATACTGAAATAATAACTCTGTCCTCAAACTATGAGGATTCACCACTAAATATGCTACTAATAATATGTGCTTCTAAGTACGGTCAGGAGCCCGTACGTCTGAACCTGATTTTAGGTGTATTTATACATTCTAGCATCACTATTCTATCCTTTTTAGTAATATTTTAAGGATTATTCATGTTATATATAGGTGGATAATGAGATAAATGTGTATCAAAGGGTTAAAGAATGTTTTTATGATGTTTAAAGTGAGTTTCGAACAAGTTTGTGCATAAAAGATTCAATTAGAGTTCAACCCAAAAAACTGACGTTACTAGCTTGAGCTAGATGTTTGTTTAGTTGATTCCGATGGATTTTATTGTGTATAAAGTGTTCCAATCAGTTTTAATGGGTGACTATGAGTATAATAACTTATTTGGAGTGAGTAAATTTCAATTTGAATGAGTGTACAACTGGAAAATAAGTGAACAATCAATGCAAACTAGCTTAGTTTAGCTTTTGTTTGATTCGTCATTATGGATGTAGTGTTGTGTTTTTTTATTAATTCGTATGGTGTCATGATTTAGGATGATTTAGGAGCTGAATATGATGATATTTTTATGTTAAAGAGGCATGGAAATCACGGTAAAGATGCCACAAGACAAGGGATGAAAGGAGGAAGAACCAACACTTAACCAAAATTTGGAGGACAAATTCCAGTAGCATCATGTGTTTAGCATGCATTGCATGCTCCAGTGCATGTCAATACAGGGTATGATTCATGCCGCATTTCATAGTAATAGGGGGTGTGATGCACGCTCCACTCCATAGATGGGTGTTTCATGCTAATTCGACTCCTACACGGACTTGGTTTACCCTTATGCTATATATACATGTTGTATCACATTTTCACACATCTTTTAGCATATTTTGGAGAGAAAAGGGATGAAACAACTTCTTCATTAGGTTTTTTTAATTTTTATTTAGTTCATTCATGTTTTTAGTCATTAATTAGAATATTGTGATTACAATTATGACTATGCCTGGCTAAATTGCCTATTCCGAGGTTAAAGCCAAAGACATGATTACTTTTGTTTTGGATTAAATTCATCAATTTTGCTTATCATTATTGGTTGTGTGTTCATCTTTAATTTAACTATTTTAATGATTCGCGGCCATTAGGATAAATCAATTGTCTAGCTTTTGAACTCAGGAGAGGGAACAAGCGATAAAACATGGAGATGAATAAATTATGGGTTTTATTCTTTTATAAAATAAAGAAATATACTTAGCACCTAGGCTAGGTATGTACTTAGGAGCGGTACTTGATTCAAAATAAACTTAGCACCTAGGATAGGGATGTACTTAGGAATGATACTTGATTCAAATGTTGGATGATAGCTTAAATAACCTAATTGGATCATTATATCCCTGCTCAACGATGTAGTTGTAAGGTTAAATTTAGGTAAAGGATTAGAGGTTGGGAAACCATAATCATGCAATAAACCCTATGAATCTACAACCAGGATAAGTGAATTAATGAATGAAATTCATTTCATAGTATGAGTGTCGAAGTGCTTTAACCCTGGGTTTTCTCCTATTAATTGTTTTAAGATCTTTACTTTCTACATTGTTTATTTTAATCATAATTACGATTTCCAAACTCTCTATTTGGTTTACAGTTACACCAACTTAATCTAAACTGTGAAGTAAAATAGACTCAATTCTAAATCAAGTCTCTGTGGGATCGATACTTGGCTTCTTGAAGACCACTTTACTACTTGGTAGACCACGTACACTTGGGTATGCGCTTGGACGCTGTCAAGTTTTTGGCAGCTTTGTCGGGGATTTGTTATTTTGGGAATTGTTTATTTTATTTTTACTTTTAGATTTATTTGGTGTTTTTATGCTTGGTCTTGGTTTTGTTATTACAGGAAATATGTTTTTAGGTTGATAAGCTGGATAGGGATTAGGAGTTGGTAGAGCTATGCCCTGAACTTGAGCAAGACTTTCACCAATGTAGGAGAGAAGTAATCCTTCTCCCCAAAATTCTGCAAATCTAAGAAGACCAAGAGTATAGTGTTCTAATGGCTGATAAACAAGCAACCCGAAGGACAGTTAGGGAAGTGGCAGTCCCACTTTGGATGAACTTGAATTCCCCAATTCATAGACCAGAAGCTGGGGGACTTTCGAGTTAAAACACAACATGGTGCAGTTTCTTATCAGCAGTGGATAGTTCATATGGCTTTCACACAAGGATCCATAAGTCCACTTACAGAATTTCTTTGATCTTACAGATATATTCACTCCGACTGGGGTAACTCCAGATTATGTAAGATTGACACTATTTCCCCATTCACTTTTGGGGGAAGCAAAGAGGTAGTTGAATGCGGAGCCAGCTAATTCAATCACAATGCGGAATGACTTAGCTAGAAATTTCCTCATTAGATTCTTTCCATCAAGCAAGACTGTGAGACTTCGCAGTAAGATAGTGAGCTTTAAATAGAAGCCTAATAAAATCTTTTACCATGCTTGGAAATAATTCAAGGCACCTTTTTGGGATTGTACACATCACCAACAGTCGAATAAGGTACTTGCTTAAACTTTTGTAGAAGCTCTTGATCATAATATGAAGATTTTACTAGATTCATCCGCAGGTGGTCAAGTGTTGGAGTTGACTTATGATTAGCTGTACACATTGTTGAACCGCATCATACTAGGAAATCCAGAGTGGAATCCAAATTCTAAAAGTACCAGGAAGAGAATTATGGGTATGTTGGAGGTGGACCAATTCATAGCCTTATCAGCACAGGTTTCTCCCTTACAAAATTTGATCAAAACATAGTT
>NW_025893656.1:0-1348 GCF_002878395.1 Capsicum annuum | reverse complement strand
GTATTTTAATCTTTGCACACAAACACTTATATGTGTCTTCCTTGTGAATCTTTCTACCCGTATTATAAGAAGAAATGAATAATAAAAATAGAGAATGGCAAACTTGTTTTAATCTGTTTGGAACTATATGAAATAAAGAAACTCAAAGCACGGTTAGTAATAACATGAAGCTCGAACTTGTAATTGCAAACTCTAAGTCAAGCTCTTCAACCTCAGATCCTCATTCTTATCCCCATTCATCCAATCTGAAGTTACCACAGTATCGGTACTCGCAATGGATGAATGAGTCCTTGGCCCTTTTTATAGCATCTCCTTGCTTGTCTTTTGTCTTATTCACTTGACGATGTGGGAATATGGAGTAAATATACCGGAGACTGCATTTTTAATATACAAAGATATGTCAGCATTGAATTTTAAGAAGGATAATCATACATTCATAGGTCATTGTGCAAAATGGGTAAATGAAGAAAGGAAAGTTTCAAATGGCTCAAGCATCATATTTATTACTAATCCCCGTCATTGTAAATTAGCAGTTACATGTAGACATGTATTGATGATAAGAATTGAGAGGCAAGAGTTTTCATACCTGCTTTGATGTACTTTACTTGAGCCTCTAAGTTCTCATTTGTGAGATAACACAGGGTATGTTGTTGTATATATATTATTGTATACATGGCCGGAGTTGGAAGCAAGCCTCTGGTTCTTCGTGTACACCAACTGTGACAATGACCGCCACATCAATCTTTTTTTTTTTATAACCGTGTTGTCCGGGCCAGCTTACGTGCACCTAGCAATGTAGTACTAAGTGAATTGGTATAACAACTTGGTAACATGCAATTCATTCAGTGTCAACCAAAACTAACGTATGAGAATGCAATTGTTTTTCACTAGATAATCCTGTCATGTTTTTTCTATTTTCACAACCTATATGTGTGCTAATGATCAGCAAAAACTTTGAAACTTCCTCCGGCAAGTATAGCCTAGCAAATCTCACCATTATTGTAGATTCATGTTATTCAATATTTGTTTGTAAATTCATGGATCCAAATGGTCTCATGACTGTCTGGCATACCCCTTAATTCTTTCTTTTTTTTGGCTGGTACTATATGTTTTTCCAATTAGGAAATGCTATTCTTATAATGTCATTTCCAGAATTGCGGTCTAGTTTAAAGGAATGTGATCTTGTTATTCTCGACATGGTCCGATGTATCTACTATTTCATAATTCAACGGACTGTTCATCAAATGATGTTTGAATTTTGACTGTTAGATTGAACGCATGCAATGATTTTACTTGATAGACTGAGTTGATCGGTCACTGTAATAGTAAGTGTACACTCAGGACCATA